>NC_087200.1:69540885-69600765 GCF_015104395.2 Macrobrachium nipponense
TCTCACCATATTCATACATCGATACTTAAAACCGTTTACAGCTTAAATGTTTTTTTTGAGTATGTTCGGTTAATCATCTATCGTCAAAGACATGGATTTTATTACACAGTTCAGTCTTATCAATTATATGGTTCAAATATTATGTCCTTCAATTATAATTTCAATTATATATCGACGTGTTTGCATACAGTGCATCTATCATTATTTATAATGAAAAAATCGCCATTGATTCATACTGGTTTACATCTATTTTTATAACCTTGCTGATATTTCAACTGGGACTCCCCTCTTGCATAATCATACAGCTTTTTCCACAAGATTCCATCGTCATCTCTAATCACCTTAGGTATAGGACAGTAACTATTCCCGTTGCTTAATCCAAAAACATCTATCCGTTTCCAATAATTTTATTTATACTATGAAGAGCCGTTATGAAAACAAATGACAGTTCTCTAATCTTTATAGGGTGTCTGCCAAATAGTTATATTAATATTAGTTCAAGTTGTAATAAGATCACTTTCATTATTCTTATTACCATTAACAAGATACTTAAATTTTTTATTCAATTTTAATTCAGGCTGTGAAATTCTTATATGCGCGTTCATGTTTTCATTTCCAAAGCATGTCGCCTATATTTTACGACGTATACCAATCACTTGTTTCATAATTCCAATATATTGTACCAACAGTTACCCTCATAAACTGATGTTTGTCACCTTGCCAATGATTCAGTCCTCAGAATCTTACTTATGCATCGTTCTGCAAACTCACCAAACCATTGAAAAGTTAGTCTTTGTTCATGCCCATTAGTTGCTAGATCAACATACTTATTTAAACGCCGCAGACTTGCAGGCTAATCTGAAAATATTAGCTAATCGACAAGAATCCTGTTTCAGTGCTAAACTGCAGTTATTTGTATATTATTTTTTTTCTAATGTTAATATCATAATTAATTACTAAATACTGAAAGACATTGTCTCTGTTATTGTATAGATAAATTATTTTCTCGTTAACGTCATAATCATTAAAGAAATCATGGATAATTAAACATATTTGAACACTTACTAGCTGCAACTGTGCTCAATCATTTGCAGCAGAAAAAGAAGAAAAATAATCACGTCGGTGGATGAATAACCGTCATTATTCTTGTAAATTGCTTCTATGAATCATCCCCATGGCTCGCTTCTATTGTCGAGAATCAAATTAATGCCATCGGTCGTGAAATATAACTAATTATATCACGGGAAAATAAGCCTTTGGGCTTTCGTACGATTTCCCAAAGCATGACATCTATTCTTTATTCAATTAAGTTTCAAAACTGTTACCATTATTTTTTAGTTGTCATTTTAAAATAGAAATCTGATGTACATAAAGTATGGACTGCACATGTGGGACTTCTGGAGTTCAAGCGAAAATACCATTTGATACTAGCCTAATGTCATTCTTCTTATATTTTGATACATAATTATCTATTTATCTATTTATTTATTTAAAAATTTTTTTTTTTTTCCTTTTATGGCTTGTTCCACATGAATAGGTTTCATCTATGAATAATAAATAATAATAATAATAATAATAATAATAATAATAATAATAATAATAATAATAATAATAATAATAATGAGGAATATATAATGCTATTCAGTAATGGTCAAATGATTTATAACTAATACTAATACTTGTTCTACTCTCAAACTGTATTATACAAGTATTAGTTTTACTTTCAATGACATGGTGTTATAAAAGAAAATAAGTACCCGTCAAGTTTGCTAATCGATTACCCCATTGTACTAACTTGTGGTTCCCGCTTAATTTTGCACGCAGAAGTTTTGACCCGAGACCTGACTTTTTCCATAACATGATATTCACGCTGCAGATTATATTACACGAAGGAATGTCACGTTATTTCTCTTTTTTAATAAAGGAAATCATACAATCTTAGGTCAGATCACTAGTAAATACTCCTGAGCTATACAAGGAGATAAAGAACTTCCTTAATGAATTAATCGGTGCTCTGAATGGCCTTTCCGGCTACAGCTCCAGTACGCACATTCCCGAGATGCATACTAGTATTGCAAGCCCGATTTTTTTTCATGACCATAGGTTAGGTTAGGTTTAGGTCACCCCAATGACATTAGCTATAGGAAATTTGGGTGTGGGAAACTTAATGAGACTATTTTCAAGGTTACTTTATGGCTAATTTTCAAGAGATGGAGTCCCCTTTCTCAGGGAAGGCGCCAGTATAGTGGGGCAGATAACAGAAAAATCGTGCAAATGATGATACAAGCATCAAATTTGGCACAAGTGTCCACCAAGGTATACTAATCAAATCTGCCCGATTGGCCACTTGAAAATCCAAGATGGCGACCATTTTCAAGATGGCCGCATAAATAACCACCCGCAGAAGATGTTTTGTTTAGAAATAATTATAGTTGTCTGATTTGCATGATTTAAGTATGGATTCCTATGTTTTGAAGCCTGCTGAACTATTTTTTTTCTGTTTAAAAAGCACTCTGAGACATTTCTCAAGATGACCACCAAAATTTTTGACTTTCTTTACATAATTTTTTCCCAGCTAGTACATTTTCAAAGTTATGCTTACCGTGCTGATGTTTCTCAATCTGCTACTGTTCACATATGCAGCTGCAAAGTGATGTGCAGGGAAGCTCTGCCTGAGAGCACTTGCATCTTCCTTTACACACCTTCTTACAGGAGCACTTTGTCAATTCTTGACAGCTTTCTGCAATCGGTGGTAGTGTTGTCCAATGTATGTGCCATGCTTCTCATTCTGTGTCCACCCCCATTCAGCTGGACTGCTCATGTGTGGATTACAGTGGGTTGCCTGGCCCCAGATGAGCCCAGCCTGGTAGGCTGCACGCTTTCCAAGTTCTCTGAGGGCTGCCTGTGTTGGTGGAATTGAGTTGTACGGCCTCTGCTTGCGGGCAAACAAATCTAGTCTTGCTTCATCCACACCAGTGGCTGAGCTTGATCTGTCGTACATGAGGACAACGAACCTTTCCAGCCTCTGCATGGCAAGATCATGAATCAATGTTGGATGCTGGCTGGGATTGATGAATGTTTCAGTAATATAATCAAATACATTCCAAGTCTGCCATACAGATTTCTTCACTTTCCCACGCAAGGCAGACACAATGTCACATCCAGTGAATGTGTGAAAGTAGGGGATCCTCTAATTTTCTCAAGCCGAATTGCAGAAACTACCTCATGGACTGGAATCCATCACATATGAGCTACTTGGCCAAAGGCAATCCACATTTCCTGAAGACCTAGCTTCTGGAAGGATGGCAGTACAGATATTGCTATGATTATAGACTTGCTCCCGTCAGTCTTTGCATCCCTAGTGTGAACAAATATTTGACTGTCAGATTCTCCGTGACAAGTTGGGGACACAGCATCCAGAGACTTCACTGTGTTGCTAATGGCATCCTCTCCTTTTGTGACGATGACTGTGCTTGCCATTTCTGCTTCACACATCTTTTTGGCCAGGAAGTGAAACCATTCGGTCTTGTTGCTGGGGTCACAAAGGAAGCTTTGCCAGTTTCCGGGTGTCTTGCTTGTTCCTGTCATTCTTTTTCTGATTCCTTTCTCCCTTTCTGACCTCATTTCTGATTTCAGACTTGATTTCTTGTATACAACAAAGACTCTGTCCACCCGGTTGTATCGAGTACCATAGGATTCCACCTTTGGGATGATGTCTTCTTTGGCATAGTCATTAAATGTCTTTGAAGTACATGGCGGTGAGGCATTGATGAGTGCTGAGCCGTCAATGATGGATGTATCTCCCTTTGGTTCTCCCACTGGGACATTCACTTGCGCTTTAAGAATTTTATCCAGCTGTGACTTCTGACACGTATGAAGCTTGCTGTTGTCACTGAGAGATGCAGGGTATGACTGTTTCTCATGCTTGAAGAATTCTTGCAAGTGACACTGTTCTGGCTTGAGATGAACAGTCGTGAGAATAACTGACAGTCATCTTTTAGGACTTTCTCCTTAGAAATTCCCTCAGCCTGTTATTGTTTGAAGAATGAAATAGGGTTCTTCTTGATTGGATGATAGAAAAGACTCAGCTTCATCCTCTAGCCCTTTCATAAATGATAGGAACTGCTCTTTGCCTCGCCGGTGATGTGTAGCTACCATTTCAGCTAGAGTTGGGTCTGCAATGTTCTTTGTATTTAATACCATCAGGTCGGCTGATTCTTCTCGGAATGGGTCACCCATCTCCTCATCAATGCAGAGTGATTTCACCTTTTCTAAGAAAGATTTCGGGGCACTCGGTGTCTGCTCGTGGTGTCTGCTGCTATATGTGGCATCCTTCATACCAGACATGGCCTCATATCCAGTTAGTATATGGCTAACTTCAGGTCCAGCGACCATCCATCCACCTACAAAGTGCAGACGGGTCTTCTGTCAACCCAATTGCTCCTCCGTCACCTTTAATTGCTGCATTATTGTGCTTGTGCGCTTGATCAATCGCCATGCCAGATAATTGTCTTCTTGACTTGTGGATGATGAAGTTACCATTGTGAAACTCCTTGGCCACGTCTGGATGTTGTTGTTTGAGTGACATCATATCTCGGAGGTGAATAGAAATCCACTGGGCATAGTTAGCATTGTTATTTGCAAAGAAGTAAGGCACCAGTTCTGGAAGTGCTTCACGGTACAAGTTGGAGTCTCCTTCTCTGAATGAGTGGATGAGGGTGAATAACGTGAGTTCCATGTCCAGCACCAGACTCCAGAATTGGGACTGCGGACTCTCTTTCTTCTGTTTTTCACACCAATCGTCAAAGGTTATTTCTGATGTGCTACATTCTTCAGAGCAGAAATCATGATATGCCTTCTTCATCAGTTTGTACAAGGTGCATGTTGTAAATCTGGTGTGCTTGTCTTGTCTTTGTGACACTGAATGCGAACAGGTAAGACTCTGATGTGCCAGATGAGGCCACACCTGCTTCCACAATGGCGCTGGTCCACTCACTGTCTTGTAGTAATGTTCCTATCAATGTCAGTGAAGCCATTTCTATATGAAGGCCTCCAAACTTGACAACAAACTTTTCCTGTCCATATTCTTGCCACTTCCACTGTATTTGTTTCGCCAGTGCATACAGCGGTTGGTCAGCAACAATTACAGGTGTCTGCTGTGGGTTCAAAAAAGCCCACTGTATCATGGACCTTCTCCATGGCATGCTTGATAGTTGCAACAGTGTGCCTGGTCTCGCCACATAGGCATCATTGTCAATATGCTCACTTCAAATGGACGGCTCCTTTTCTGTGTTGCATGATATGCTGACCATGTGATGCTGACTGCATCAGCCACATTCTCAGTGAGGAAGACTTCTTCCAACCAAGAATATTCCTCTTTCAAATGTGACCTGATCGACTCTGGTGCTAGTAAGGATTGGCTTGCAACTGGAGGAGGATTGGGGTTTTTGGTGACGTATGCTGGTCAAATATTGGTGTATGTTTCAGGAAGCTCTGGAACTTTTCCTGTGTTTGGATGCTGGAAAATGGACAAACTTGTACCGTGTAAAGATGTTTCAGCTGCAGTCACAGTCGGATTATGATCTATGTTGTCAACTGCTTCAGTTGTGAACAAATTCTTTCTCAAGACTGGGGGACAGATTACTTCATCTTCCACATGCTGTGCAACAACTGCTTCTCCTAACTGTCCCGAGATTTCAAGGACTTGGTCATATATGTTGAGCCCATTCTCATGGAGCATTTCAATTATTTGTCTCTTCCTCGTCTTGGCAAACACATACAGGCCCATGTAGACTGCAAAATGTGGCTCCCGGTCGTTGGAATGCCTGTGGACATCCATTCCTTCCTTATATTTGGTGAAGCACTTGTACTGTAGAAGTTGTGATGTAGCAAAGTCTGATTTCAACGCTCCATGATGGAGTTGAGACTTGATGTCTGCACCATGTTCGATCATGCATACAAACTGATGCAGTGATGGTGGCACAGCCTGTTCTAAGTCTTTGTCATGAAAATAGCTGTTGACAGAGCATGTCTTGTCTTATTATCCCAGAGGCGTTTGCTAGAAGGATCACTTCACCTTAACGGGATGCTCACTGGCATTTTTCATCTGGCAGATGTAGGTGACTAGTTCAGAGAAAGCAATTGGATATGCATCCTTCCAGTGTTCCTGTGCTTTTCTTGCTCCCGCACCTTTAGGTATGCCATTCTCGGTTATACAATGCCACCAAACTGCCAGGGTGATATTTCACTTCTTGGGCTACGACATCTCCTGTACTTAGTTTGGCGAGAAGTTTTGTATCATTGAGTGTTTTGGCACATTCATTTATTCTCCTATTCACTTGTATTGTCATTGCTTCTCTAAGCTCCTCTCCTTCATTTTCGCAGAAGAAGCATTCTTTTGTTTTAGTTTCTTGGAGCTTTCGCGGAATCTTACTTCTACTGCCCTCATCACTAGTACCTACATGACTTGCTCTTTTTTCATCTCGGTGTAATTTTGTGTTGTTGAACAGAAGCCTGAAACTCTCTTGATATTGTGCCTTATTTTTTCTCAACATTTCCTGTATCCCAGAACCTTCGTCAAGTCTTCCAGGGACCACCTAGATTGGTAGCGAATTGAGTGAGCAAAACAGAGGAATATATTTTGCCAGGTTCATGTATCCCTCATCCCCTCTTCTTGCAGGATTGGCCTGGGGAGATTTTAGGTCTTCTTTCTTAACCTCCTGACATAGGCAACACTTGGTATGATCTGTTTTCCATGATTATTCAGTAGAGTTCTCATCCATGATTATGATGACGTTCAGGGTAGAGGGTTTATCCTTTTAGCATCCTGTACATGTAATAGTATAATAGGCCTCTTATGCCCTGTGGTATATGATAGGCACTTTCCTGTATGGGATACAACTAGGTTCTTGCACTGTGCCATATGCCTAGTCCGATCGTTCATCCAGTGCCATAAGTCCCGTGCGATCTGTACACCATCCAGATAACTAAAACCTTGTTATCCTTGGTTAGGCTCTCCCGCACTGCCACGTCCTGTCCATTCAGGTACACCTGCCTAACTGATTTGGGGTTGATTGGGCAGCATTTGGGATACTAGTAGGTTGTTGCAGTATGATGCCAACATAAATTTCCTACTTAGCTGACACTGAACACCCTTGCTCAGTTTCACAGCAGTGATGCCACCAATGTGCCTTGGTAGTGCCTGACAATCACTACTTTAATAAGTGTGTTAACCATGTTATAAACTAAAAAATATACATCAGCAGGCTTAAAAACATAGGAATCCACACTTAGATCATGCAATTCGGACAACTACAAATATTTCTGAGCAAAACATCAACTTCGGGTGGTTATTTTGGAGGCCATCTTGAAAAAAGGCCGCCATTTTGAATTTTCAATTGGCCAATTGTGCAGAGTTGTTTAATATCCCTTGGAGAACAATTGTGCCAAATTTGATGCTTGTATCATCATTTGCACGATTCTTCTAAAAAACTACTCTTATTTGCCCAACTAGTACCCGATTACAGTTCGGGAATATGCTTCGGGGGCATTTGGCCAAAATCGCATGCATCCATTCGTCATGGGGATAAGAAAAGTGCCATTATTAAATGATGAGATTCCTATGAGTCTGCTCGTTTGCTTCTACCTACATTATTCACATAGTGTCAAAATAAAAATTTAAAGAACACAACTTTGACCTAACCTTTGAAATCTTATAGAAGGTTAATAAAAATAAATTTCTCTCTAAATGGAAATACCCAATTCTATATTCAATGTGTGAGTGTGTGTGTGTGTTTGTGCATGTGCGTTTATGCTTGCATATAACATGCAGCCATTTCAGACAGCACACAAAAACCTTAAGCACATGCATGCACACCTAATCATTGATTAAAAAAACACAGCCATTTACAAATTAATGTCACTTCTCCTCTCATCAACCTTGTATGTAAGTCCTCCATTTCTCCACATCATACCCAATTCGAAAATGCAAAATATCCAAGAGCGTATTCAACTGACTAATCCTCTTATTAAGTTATTCTGTCGCCACTTGCAAGATTTTCCTGAATTTCTGTGACTGATAAGACTTCCATTCCTACACCCTCCCTTCATCTTTTCACATGGACTTTGAGAAGAAATCTGGTTGTACGCAATGATATTTCTATGCAGTTTCATTCACTATACCTAAGAACTATATACCCTATACTAGTGGTCCTCAAACTTTTTTCGCCCATGCCCCCTTTCACAATATGCCCACGTGTCATCCACCCCACGCATTCCAATATTGTCTGCCTCAAAAGGTGCATTCTAAATAATATGCATATAATACTCAAAAAATCCTTATTTTCTTCTATACTAGTACATATCCTTTACATATATAGATAAATTTCATAGTGTAGTTTTACATATCAAATAGCGATTGAACATTGGTGGACCATAAGACGAGGGGGGAATTCCCCCTTGATTGAGAACCACTCCCCTTTTACCCTCTTGCTGTTTTTCAACCATTTTTTTATCAACTTGTGATTATCAGTACATATTCCTCTTATTTTTAAATACAAAGCATTTAGTTAGACAACGTCTCCCCAAAAAAAGTTATATAAGATTATCATGTTACAGTTACCGAGATACCTGTCTAAAAGATTTTCATTTAATATTTCCAAACGCCTTTGCTCACATCAACACTAGTTTTCATATATTCAACCAGTATGGCGCCCTAAAGGCGATAACTCGCAAAGCTTCAAGTTAAACCATCAAAAGGTTAACATCACTTAAATGTGAATTCATGATAATTTAAAAATAAATCTTATATGGGATGAAATCTAAAGACTTGGGGTTTTATCTGCCGATAGAATGTTTCTTTTATCTTCAATACTTTTGGAAATGTTGGCATTTGAATAGCGTTAGGGCCGGGTTCCCAGGAATGAGCCCGTAATCAAATCCAATAGGACTAGGCTTATGCAACGTATTGTACGTTCCACATTATAAAGCATTACCACTCCTTAAAACGGATTTGGATCAATCACTAAATATCTTTTGAAATCAGACCTGATAAAACAAATTCCCATAGCATGAGCAGTGCAAACTTTTGTTTTATATTTAAGTGGAATTCCTCTAAAGTTTCTTTGCTTTTTTTTTTTTTTTTTTTTTTTTTTTTTTTTTTTTTTTTTTTTTTTGGCGAGGGTGGGGGAGAAGGCGGGGCTGAGACGGACTCTCAAATAAAGACAAATAAATTACTTTAATAAAATATAATCATTCGCTAATCTGAAAAGTATATCAACACATACGTATAGCCGTAGAGGGACATTTTAACAAGTTATACATTCTTATGCTCATGGATCTGTCTATTAGTCATCAGAGAGAGAGAGAGAGAGAGAGAGAGAGAGAGAGAGAGAATCCAACAAACAACCACGCTGGGTATTATTTGGACGTGTTTTAAGTTCCATCATTTTTTTATTATTAAAATAAGGCAGAGCCATCAACACAATTAGATGTTTTCTGATAAATATGGAGATTATCTATGAAATTATATTTTTTCACGTGGCAGCGTTACCCTATCCCCTCTTACAGGTATAAGTCTTTTATCCTTTGATAAAGAATAATTGATTTGTTAACTGCCTGAGAACTTAAGGACGATAACTCATGACAACTATTAAAACCTTTTAGAATTGGTACAGTTGTTTAAACAATAATTCGAAAGATGACAATGTTTCCAGCAACATTTCTAAATATTCTTTTCCGGATTGTCTTAGCAGTACAAAATGCAAGAAAAAATGACGGAACATTAACCCTAAAGAATATTTCTTATCCTAATTAACATTCCACCCTCCCCTGGAGTTCTAAACCTCTAGAAGAGAAATTATACTAAACTGAGAGATCCAACGGCAACACATCTTGTTGAGTACATTCAAAAAGTCACGAAGGGAGAGAGTAACAATTCCTGCAAAGTGAAATATGGTAGAAACCAACTGCAGAAAAAGGATCTGGTCCTGCGTAAGTGCCCCTTCCTGTTTGGGGAAGGTGACCCGTTGCATAGTAATGGCTTCATTGTAGTTTAAAACCTTTAAAATAAAAGTTACATTCCCAGTCTCTGTTACCTCTCCTTTTAATTTTGAAATAGGAGAAACATAAAATACTGGTTATTGCTCTCCTCACTAGAAATTTTGGACTTTATTAGAAGAAAAAAAACGGGTTTTTTGCCTCGTTTCAATGTAATAATTTCAAGATGCCGAGATATTTTTAGCCGAGCATACATATGTTTATCTTAGTGTTGGTTTAGATATGCATGAAGCCAACTTCGTAGCATTTAAAACGCACATGGAAATGTAAATAAACGTGCACAACATAGCATGCTTTAAGGGAAGTATAACCGGCAACAACGTGCAGATCACTAAGTTATAAAACGAGATGTGTCTACGTACACATACGTATTCCTGAATATAATTCTAATTTAAATATTGTGGCAGAAGTCGAAAGGATTCTAAGCCTGGAATAACAAATAATTATAAAGTAATTTAGAACATCGGAGTAATTTTTTTTATGAATGTAAGAGTCAGTAGATAAATAATTGTTTATCAATGTATGTTCCAGAAACCCAGGAATAAGCAAATAATCAGCTTCATTAAATGCAGAAGGAAACAGTTTTCATTTAGTAATAAGTAACACCTTTTCTTCGTATATGAATATTTTGATTTCTGAGCCATTAGTTCAAACAGTAAAAAAACTAAAAGTTTGTTAGCGTATGTATTACTGCACCTGCTACCTCTAGCACGTGTTAGTTTTAGCTTTCTTTAAAGGAAAACTATTGAAATGGCTATTTGTCTGTCCGTCCGCGGTTTTTCCGTTCCCCCACAGATCTTAAAAACTACTGAGGCTAGAGGGCTGCAAATTGGTATGTTGATCATCCATCCTTCAATCATCAAGTAAACCAAATAATAGCCCTCTATAGATAGTAGTTACTATTTTACTTAAGGTTAAAGTTATCCATGATCGTGCCTCTGGCACAGATATACGTGCCAATAAAACTGGAAGCTGGTACTTAGAAACGCCCAGGAAGTTTCAGCATTGCGATTTTAAGACGCTATTGTTTACCATTATTCAACGGAAATGTGTGCAGTCGAGTGTCTCATTCTTTGATACAATCTATTGCTGATGTTTCCTTTTTGACAGCATAACAGGCTGACACACAAAGGTCGGTTTAAGATGAACATCTATCATATTCGTCGCTTTGTAAAATTTTACAATAAACAAAAGCAGAGTCAGTTACATGAGTTGGTTAATCTAATATTAATCAGAAAACCAGGAAGGACATTAGATTGTAAAAAAGTTTTAGACAAAAATCTTTGTCTTATATTCTAACTAAAGATTTCCTCTTTCTCAGGCACTTGGACTCTCTTTTCGTGAGGATGATGCCTGGAAATAATTTATGAGAAAGTCATCTTTACATGATGATACAAAATAGGAGAAGGGATTATGTGGGAGAATCAGAAAGGGAACTATAAACTCTTCGCATTGAACTTCAATTTCAGCGAGATTCTTCGTTTGTTGTCGAAGTTCAGAGGGTGAATTTTATCTTCCTTTTCATATCTTCCTCATAGGAATATTTATGAATAAAAAAGTTATAGCAAAGAAGCTTGAATGTGTGAGGTTTTCCAGTCCTGTCATTCATTAAGATCTTACTTTATATTAGCAAGACAGGAATGTATGCACATGATCAGTAACTAAGCAGTAGAAGAAACAGTTCTTTGTGATTGCTTCAGCCACATATACGCTTATGTGAGACTAATAAAAAGAGAGCCTAAAAATCATTGATTCTCGAGATATAATTCAATACTGCTTACACTAATACACATCCATTAAAAATGTGTTAGTTAAGCATTCCTACCTTGTTTAACTAGCTTTGTCATTCATCAACTTACGGACCACGCACTCAAGGATAATCATATTCCGTCGTTCATGACTGTCAGTCTCGATTTTCTGTCACTTATATGTAAAAGCACTTCACCGTCAGTTATAAAAAAAAAAATATGTGTACTGCTCTTCATAACTAATTAGCTATCTATGCAAACAATGAATGAGCTACTAGCTATCTATTTGGAGATTGTGAGAATTTCAGGTTCAGTTGTTTTAAAACACATGTATTCAATGAAGAAGGTGAGTCGTTTAAGTCTTCGCGTCGTATCCTATCATATAGACAGCCATACTGCGAATTTAGCGCGTTTCCGACCTTAGAGCAATCAATGAATAATGCTTTATAGTAGACTAATACTTTATTCTTTTTTTCATTAACGGGGTAGTTCAGTAAGGTAAACTAGACATTTTTAAGGACGTTATTGTATAGGACTATTTTCCTTAAATGCCGGGAAACCTATTGATGCTAATTATTACCCATGATTTTTTTCTGTATTTCAAATGTTTGTATGATGAGTTTCCTTAATCTTTTTCCAGTCATAAAATACGATCAAGTAGTCAGATACTTTTGCTTTACGTTAAATATACATAAGTTATATGCTTTCATCTACATAAAACACAGATGGAGATTATCGAGTAGCATTTACGCATTGAGCCGCCATATAATTCTTCTTAACTTGGTCGATGAGATATAACATGTCAAAGACGAGGGCTCTAAAATTCGCTGGTAATTGCATCCGACTGAACAAATATTAAAGCTGCCATTTTGTCAGTGCATTCATATAGGATGCACAAACATTTTGCAATATATATATATATATATATATATATATATATATATATATATATATATATATATATAGCTATATATATATATGATATATATATAGTATGATATATACATATATGTATATATATATATATATATATATATATATATATATATATTATATATATAGATATTATATATAGATATAGATGATAGTATATATATATATAGTATCCATATATAGAATATATATATATATATATATAGATATATATATATATATACTATATATATTTATATATATATATTATATATCATATATCTATATATATATATCTATATATATATATATATATATAGATATATATATATATATATATATATATATATATATATATATATATATATCTATATATCTATAATATATATATATATTGTATATATATATATATATATATCTATATCTATATATAATATATATATATAATATATATATATATATATATATATATATATCTATATAAATATATATATATATATACAATATATATATATATATATATATATATATATAATGATATATATATATATATATAGATAGATATATCTATATATATATATATATATATATATATATATATATATATATATATATATCTATATATATATATATATATATATATATATATATATATCTATAGATATATATATATAGATATAATATATATATATATATATATATATATATATTTATATAGATATATATATATATATCTATAGATATATATTATAGATATATATATATATAATATATATATATATATATATATATATATATATATATATCTAATATATATATAGTCTTAGATTATATATATATAGATATATATATACATATATATATATATATATATATATATATATATATATATATATATATATATAGTGACTGGTTAAGCAACATAGGGGCTGGTCAGTCGTTGGATGGGTGACCGCTCTCCTTGGCATTGATTCCTTGGGAAAGGATCTTTACCATAATTTCTTCAGTCTACTCAGCTGTAAATGAGTACCTATTCCTGATGGGGTAGGGTCCAGCTATGGGTTAAATAGCAAAACTCAGCAATGATGGAAAGAAATGAAGGATTAAACGACAACGACGGAAATGGAACATCTGGCAACAGAGGAGCTTTCTCCGGCAGCCAGGTATTCAGCCCAATTGAAGGGGAAGACAGCCAGGTACTTGGAGGTCGCCACCCAGCAACTGACCACCACAACTGGCGATAGGTGGTGATGTCTTACGTTAGAAGACGGAAGATTGCAGGATGGGAGAAATTATATCCCGGGTCGTACATTTCTTTACTCCAAGCAGCAAAAGGTAAATATGTACAGAGGCACTTCAGGAACTGCAGTTCGTGCCAAGAGCAGCAGGGAGAATAGTCATGCACATATGCAGGGTGCATACAGGGCAATACATGTGGATGCGTTCACAATAGGCAATTTTATTAAATACATGGAAATGTGTAGTACAGCAATTGAACAGTAAAATATACATTATTCCACAACAACGACAGTAACCAACAACCAGTGGCTGGAGCTACAGAAGCAAACCAGAGGAAGAAATAGACAAGAGAAGAAAATAAGGAAACATGGAGATGCTACATCAGAAGCAACCCGACGGAGAGAGAATATAGAGGAAGGTTGGTCAACATCTGGAATGAGAGGATTAACACCCCCCAAACAGAGCAGAGGCTGACAGACCAAGTAAGGAACTTAAAGAAAAAGAACTGGCTCTCCCTAACAGAAAGAGAGGAATTGGAAAGGGAAATGATACACAGCAACGAATTACAAGAAGACAAACTGAGAGACGATGCCACAGAAGACGACAGGGATGATGAGGTATCAAACAACGACATACAAAGAAACACAGACGAAATAACAGACAGGACGGAATGGGTAGAAAAGATCAGACAATGGATGAAGCCAGATGCAGAGAGAACCAAGATCCCCTCCATGAAAGCCTACAACACCAAGAAATTAAGGGAGAAAACAAGTGAGGCCTATGAACTATTCGGAACCAACCAGAAAAGACTATACCCCCAACTAAGAGGGGAAGACAACCACCAAGAAATTCCTGAAGCCGAACCAAGTAAGAGACTCTGGGAAAACATCTGGAGCAATCCGGTATCACACAAAATTGAAGTCCATGGATACTCGCTCAAAAACTTCGAGGCCCTACACCAAAGAATAGCAGAACAACTCCAACATTGTATCACAAATCATATATATGGATGACGACAGGAAAAACATCCTTAGTAAAAAAAGACAAGAGTAAGGGAAATATAGCCAGTAACTACAAGCCTTTCATCTACCTACCAATAATGTGGAAGTTACTAACAGATATCATCAGTGAAAGGCTATACAACTACCTGGAGGATACAAACACCATCCCCCACCAACAGAAAGGCTGCACAAGGAAGTGCATGGGCACAAAAGACCAGCTCCTGATAGACAAAATGGTAATGAAGAACAGTAAGAGAAGGAAAACCAACCTAAGCATGGCATGGTTAGACTATAAGAAAGCCTTCGACATGATACCACACACATGGCTAATAGAATGCCTGAAAATATATGGGGCAGAGGGAATCACCATCAGCTTCCTCAAAAATACAGTGCGCAACTGGAATACAATACTTACAAGCTCTGGAATAAGACTAGTAGAGGTTAATATCAGGAGAAGGATCTTCCAGGGAGACTCACTGTCCCCACTACTCTTCGTAGTAGCCATGATTCCCATGATAAAAGTACTGCAGAAGATGGATGCTGGGTACCAACTCAAGAAAAGAGGCAACAGAATTAACCATCTGATGTTCATGGACAACATCAAGCTGTATGGTAAGAGCATCAAGGAAATAGATACCCTAATCCAGACTGTAAGGATTGTATCTGGGTACATCAGGATGGAGTTTGGAATAGAAAAATGTGCCTTAGTCAACATACGAAAGGGCAAAGTAACAAGGACCGAAGGGATAAAGCTACCAGATGGAAACAACATCAAACACATAGATGAGACGGGATACAAATACCTAGGAATAATGGAAGGGGGGAATATAAAACATCAACAGATGAAGGACACAATCAGGAAAGAATATATGCAGAGACTCAAGGCGATACTCAAGTCAAAACTCAACGCCGGAAATATGATAAAAGCCATAAACACATGGGCAGTGCCAGTAATCAGACATAGCGCAGGAATAGTGGAATGGATGAAGGTAGAACTTCGCAGCATAGACCAGAAAACGAGGAAACATATGACAATACACAAAGCACTTCACCCAAGAGCAAATACGGACAGACTATACATAACACGAAAGGAAGGAGGGAGAGGACTACAAAGCATAGAGGACTGCATCAACAATATATGAAGACCAATGAAGACGAGTGGCTCAAGAGTGCATGGGAAGAAGGACTGATAAAAGTAGACAAAAGACCCAGAAATATACAGAGACAGGAAAAAGACAAGCAGAACAGAGGAATGGCATAACAAACCAATGCACGGACAATATATGAGACAGGCTAAAGAACTAGCCAGCGATGACACGTGGCAATGGCTACAGGGGGGAGAGCTCAAGAAGGAAACTGAAGGAATGATAACAGCGGCACAAGATCAGGCCCTAAGACCCAGATATGTCTAAAGAACGATAGATGGAAATAACATCTCTCCCATATGTAGGAAGTGCAATACGAAAAATGAAACCATAAACCACATAGCAAGCGAATGTCCGGCACTTGCACAGAACCAGTACAAAAAGAGGCATGATTCAGTAGCAAAAGCCCTCCACTGGAGCCTGTGCAAGAAACACCAGCTACCTTGCAGTAATAAGTGGTACAAGCACCAACCTGAAGGAGTGATAGAAAACGATCAGGCAAAGATCCTCTGGGACTATGGTATCAGAACAGATAGGGTGATACGTGCAAATAGACTAGACGTACGTTGATTGACAAAATCAAGAAGAAAGTATCACTCATTGATGTCGCAATACCATGGGACACCAGAGATGAAGAGAAAGAAAGGGAAAAAATGGATAAGTATCAAGACCTGAAAATAGAAATAGAAGGATATGGGATATGCCAGTGGAAATTGTACTCATAATCATGGGAACACTAGTGCACTGATTCCCAAAACTCCCCTGAAAAGGAATCTGGAAAAACTAGAGGCAGAAGTAGCTCCAGGACTCGTGCAGAAGAGTGTGATCCTAGAAACGGCGCACAGAGTAAGAAAAGTGATGGACTCCTAAGGAGGCAGGATGCAACCCGGAACCCCACACTATAAATACAATCCAGTCGAATCAGAGGCCTGTGATATATATATGTATATATATATATATATATATATATATATATATATATATATATATATATATATATATATATATATATATATATATATATATATATATATATATATATATATATATATATATATATTTCTATATCTATATCTATATCTATATCTATATCTATCTATATATATATATATATATATATATATATATATATATCTATATCTATACCTATATCTATCTATATATATATATATATATATATATATATATATATATATATATATATATATATATATATATATATTATATATATATATATAGATATATTGTGCGAGAGGTGTGCGTGTGGGTAACTGTAATAGCCAAAATGCCCTCTTAACCTTTCGAATTCTTCACACTTTTGGATGCACTTGTCACTGGAAAGCCTTTGGACAGCAGAATTACTTCATAATTCTGGCATTTGGGTCTAAGACGTTGTAGAAACAAGTGAATCCAAAAACGTATGAAGAATTCCAGAAGGTATGAGGGCATTGCATCTATAATAATTATATACGTACCTGGCAAAATGTTATCAGTAGAAATTGTACCAATAATCATAGGAACACTAGCACGATCCCAAGAACCCAATCATCACATATTCTACTTTTAGTTTAAAATGTTTAAATGGTTGATCTTCAAATTTAATACTTCAAAGGTTAGTAAATTTAATTTATTTTTTTTTTTTATTTGACTCAGAGATAGTAAATACTTATAATAGATAAGATATTATTCCTATCATTTAATGTTTATATGGACAGTTAAAACCCACACGCATAAATATAGATAGAGTAATATTTTATTTACTGCATTGATGTGATATACATACAAGTGTCAGGCTAGATATACAGCCTCAGTTACTTGTTTTTCTTTTATAAAAGCTTCACGTGCTTGTTGCTTTAATGAGTTTAATAAAAGAAGTTTATTTTACAGCGACAACTGCACCACTAATATTACAGTGACCTAAGTTTTAAACCTCATTTGAAGCCTATTGCTTCAGTTATAATAAGGCTATAAGGCTATTGTGGTGGAATCGTAGCCTATTGCAGTCGCTCTGATATGCGCAATTTACTTTATATATATATATATATATATATATATATATATATATATATATATATGATATATATATATATATGTGTGTGTGTGTGTGTGTGTGTGTGTGTGTGTGTGTGTGTGTGTGTGTTCAAAATAAACATTAAATGATAGAAAGCATTTTGTCTATGAATTGCTCATGCCAACTCTGAATCAAATAAAAGAAATAAATCAAAGTAATAAAGTTGAAGCTCAAACATTTACACATTTAACAGCAAATTTCTTAAATTAACGACGAATTGAATAGAATATCTGATGACAATTTATGTTTGATTATTGATAAAAATCTGAAATCTGAGTTGATTTCTGAAGAGGAATTAATCTTCTATACTTTCCTCAGACCCTTCTGAAAAGTTGAAGTCAGGATAAATGAAGCAATTTCTTCGGAGGATATTACCGCGCATTTTCTTGATAAGATTTTTTTTTTTTTTTATAAAAGTATCTATCATGATTTTGTTCGAAAAGTCATGAAAAAATCTATGAAATTAATCAAATGACAAGAAACCACTCACGAACAACCTGTAATATTTACATTAGTTTCGCACTGGGATATAGTCTGTCAAGAAATTAAGAGGAACCACTTTCTTTTCCTGTTATTAATTATTGTGTTATATAGTGTTCTTATGACAGTTGCTTTATTTGTAATTATTGTATTACATATTGTTTTATGACAGTTTCTTTATTTATGACAACCATTATTGGTTTCTTTACATATATTTGTTTATTTTTTAGCTTGCCATTCATCGCCTCTCTCTCTCTCTCTCTCTCTCTCTCTCTCTCTCTCTCTCTCTTTTCAGTCTGAAAAAATCATAATACATAACTGTACATTTGTAGTGCAGCCTATTCAAAAATAATAATTGCTTTGTGAGATATTTCCCCGTTAATGGTGGGCGATGCTCATTTCTTTAGATGAACATCCAACTCCTATATCCTAAATCTAGCTTAAATAGGCATGAAAGACAGAGCCAGGTTCCAAAGACACTGGACGACGAATTTATCTAGGAGTGAAATAACACTGATATTCCCTTTTTCCCAGAAATTATCAGTAGTTTTTTTTCAGGTAGGGATTTTAGAATATCTTATTATTTTTTTTTTTTTATTTTATTTATAAAGTTTATGACTAATTTTTCCATCAAATAGGCTTAGCAGAATTGATTTGTCCGATTAACCGAAACTTTCTATGGCTTAAGCGAGCCAGACAATATGGCCAGAAGATGAACAATATACAATTTGGATGGAAGTCACTGATAAAACAACATTCAAATAAAAGGCCAATTCTTTATGGGACATATCTTTTAATGGAAGTAAGCTGAACTACCGGTAAAGTAAAAATGCAAACGCAAAAATTATAAAGCGACATTTAACACGGAAACAAAACACTTCTCGGTAAAAACAGTAAACGCAGTGAAAAGGGTAAGCCAATAACAGTGTTCCCGTCCGTAAAATTCTATTGTCTAGCCGCAAAAAGGAAAATAAATAAATATGTATTAGAGCGTTTGACACCACTTCGCACGCCATATTTTTCTACTGCTTTCATTTTACCTCCTGTAACATTTATTTATTTTTTGTTTTGCCTTTTTCATGAAATGTAAAAAAAAAGGTTCTTGCTTTCTAGATTTTATTGTAATCATACTTGATTTTATGACTGGATTGAATATGATTCTAATTATATAGGAGAGGATAAGTAGTCATCCTTAATCCCGAGCATTTGACTGTGAAAAGCTTTCTATATTAGCCTTTTTTATGCAAGTTTCCGCTGTCAGTAATGAAATTATTTTCAAACAAAATAAGTGACACCATTAACTCTTTCAACTAGGAAGTTATTATTATTATTATTATTATTATTATTATTATTATTTTTTTTTTTTTTTTTTTTTTTTTTTTTTTTTTTTTTTTTTTTTTTTTCTTTTTGCTCTATCACAGTCCTCCAATTCGACTGGGTGGCATTTATAGTGTGGATTCCGGGTTGCATCCTGCCTCCTTAGGAGTCCATCACTTTTTCTACTATGTGCGCCGTTTCTAACAACACACTCTTCTGCATGAGTCCTGGAACTACTTCAGCCTCTAGTTTTTCTAGACCCCTTTTCAGGGATCTCGGGATCGTGCTTAGTATGCCTATGACTATGGGTACAATTTCATCTGGCATATCCCATATCCTTCTTATTTCTATTTTCAGGTCTTGATACTTATCTATTTATTCCCTCTCTTTCTCTTCAACTCTGGTGTCCCATGGTATTGCGACATCAAGGAGTGATACTTTCTTCTTGATTTTGTCAATCAACGTTACGTCTGGTCTATTTGCACGTATCACTCTATCTGTTCTGATACCATAGTCCCAGAGGATCTTTGCCTGATCGTTTTCTATCACTCCTTCAGGTACCACTTATTACTGCAAGGTAGCTGATGTTTCTTGCACAGGCTCCAGTGGAGGGCTTTTGCCACTGATGTACTGGTTCTGTGCAAGTGCCGGACATTCGCTTGCTATGTGGTTTATGGTTTCATTTTTCGTATTGCACTTCCTACATATGGGAGAGATGTTATTTCCGACTATCGTTCTTTGAACATATCTGGTTCTTAGGGCCTGATCTTGTGCCGCTGTTATCATTCCTTCAGTTTCCTTCTTGAACTCTCCCCTCTGTAGCCATTGCCACGTGTCTTCGCTGGCTAGTTCTTTAGTCTGTCTCATGTATTGTCCGTGTAGTGGTTTGTTGTGCCAGTCCTCTGTTCTGTTTTTCATCCTCCTGTCGCTGCATATTTGTCGTCTACTTTTATCAGTCCTTCTTCCCATGCACTCTTGAGCCACTCATCAACACAGGTTTTCAGTTATTGCCCCAGTGCTCTGTTCTCGATGTTAACGCAGTCCTCTATACTTAGTAGTCCTCTTCCTCCTTCCTTTCGTGTTATGTTATATATAGTCTGTTCGTAGTTGCTCTTGGATGTAGTGCTTTGTGTATTGTCATATGTTTCCTCGTTTTCTGGTCTATGCTGCGGAGTTCTACCTTCATCCATTCCACTATTCCTGCGCTGTATCTGATTACTGGCACTGCCCATGTGTTTATGGGTTTTATCATATTTCTGGCGTTGAGTTTTGACTTGCCTTGAGTCTTTGCATATATTCTTTCCTGATCGTGTCCATCCTCTCTTGGTGTTTTATATCCCCTCCTTCCATTAATCCCAGGTATTTGTATCCTGTCTCATCTATGTGTGTGATGTTGCTCCCATCTTTTAGCTTTATCCCTTCAGTCCTTATTACTTTGCCCTTTTGTATGTTGACTAAGGCACTTTTTTCTATTCCAAACTCCATCCTGATGTCCCCAGATACAATCCTTACTGTCTGGCTTAGGGTATCTATTTCCTTGATGCTCTTACCATGCAGCTTGATGTCGTCCATGAACATCAGATGGTTAATTCTGTTGCCTCTTCTCTTGAGTTGGTACCCGGCATCCATCTTCTGCAGTACTTTTGTCATGGGAATCATGGCTACTACGAAGAGTAGTGGGGACCGTGAGTCGCCCTGGAAGATCCCTCTCCTGATATTAACCTCTGCTAGTCTTCTTCCAGAGCTTGTAAGTATTGTATTCCAGTTGCGCATTGTATTTTTGAGGAAGCTGATGGTTTTTTCCTCTGCCCCATATATTTTCAGGCATTCTATTAGCCATGTGTGTGGTATCATGTCGAAGGCTTTCTTATAGTCTATCCATGCCATGCTTAGGTTGGTTTTCCTTCTCCTACTGTTCTTCATTATCATTTTGTCTATCAGGAGCTTGTCTTTTGTGCCTCTACACTTCCTTCTGCAGCCTTTCTGTTGGTGGGGGATGGTGTTTGTCCCCTCTAGGTAGTTGTATAGCCTTTCATAGATGTTACCTGTTAGTAACTTCCACATTATTGGTAGGCAGGTGATAGGCCTGTAGTTACAGGCTACATTTCCCTTACTCTTGTCTTTTTGTACTAAGGATGTTCTTCCTGTGGTCATCCATTTGGGTGCATGGTGATTTGTGATACAATGCTGGAGTTGTTCTGCTATTCGTGGGTGTAGGGCCTTGAAATTTTTTAGCCAGTATCCATGGACTTCATCGGGACCTGGGGCTCTCCAGTTTGGCATTTTCTTTAGTTGGTGTCTGACTGTGTCTGTCGTGATCTCTGTGAATCTTTGTTTTATTCTCCCTGTTTCTTCTTCCTTGACTTCCTGGAGCCATGTTGCATGTTTGTTGTGTGATACTGGATTGTTCCAGATGTTTTCCCAGAGTCTCTTACTTGGTTCGGCTTCAGGAATTTCTTGGTGGTTGTCTTCCCCTCTTAGCTGGCTGTATAGTCTTTTCTGGTTGGTTCCGAATAGTTTGTTCTGTTGGTATCCCTTATTCCTGTTCATGTACCGTTGGATCTTATCTGGTTTGGCCTTAAGCGTCTGTTTTACATCTTCTGTTGTGCTGTTTAGTCCCCTCTCCTGTACTTTGTATTTCTCGTTCAGTTCCTCCCTTGTTTTCTTGCTTCTTAGCCTCTATTCTGCCCTCTCTTTCAGTTTACTCAAGTTAGATCTCATCACCATGATTTGCTTTTCCAGGCGCCTTTTCCAAGGAGGTTGTTGTTTTGGTCTCTGTTGGGTTGGTTGTGTTGGTGGTGTTGGTGTTCGTATCCCCATCAGTTCGGCTAATAATTCATCAATTCATCTAAATTCATTAAAAATAATGCTCATAATATGCCTTAAAGTATATTATTAATTTCATTTTGAATATATAAACATATCTGGGTAATTTGTGTACTTATTAAAATTATGTAATCTGTTGCCACTAACACCTAGCTGCTTAGCTCAGTACAATACAAACATTCATAATCGCTAATGCACATAATGAATAAATCCAGTAGGAACAATTACTTTAGTAAGTGATTATCGTATATTATCATTTTTAAACATATTGAATTAAATTTAGTTCTATTTTTGATACATCCTTGAGGGGAAATTTCAATTGCAGTTTCGTTTCATTTCCTTTAAAACTGTATATCTTTCAAATTGCTTTCGTTTCAGTGATTTTATAGCCATCCAATAAATAATACAAGGCACACATAGTTATCAACACCGGTGCTCAAATTCCCAGTTCAATTAACATCAAAATGTAAGGTTTGTGGTTTGCATAAGGAAACAAGTAAAAAGTGCGGCCAAGTTTTATCAACGAAATCGCGTTTCCTGCACAGCGTATAATCAAAGCCACCAAAAATAGATCGATCTTTCGGTGGTCTCGGTATAGTATAACCCGCGGCCCACGAAACTTTAACCACGGCTCGGAGGTGGCCTGCCTTATATCGTTAACTTTAGCTTTACAAAAAATGAAAACTACCGCGGCTAGAGGACTGCAATTTAATATGCTTGATGATTGGAGGGTGGATGATCACCATACAAATTTGCTGCTCCCTAGCCTCAGTATTTTTTTTTTTTTTTTTAAGATCTTAGGGCGGACAGAAAAAGTGAGGACACAAAAAAGTGCGGACGGCCAGGCAAAGCCGGCACGATAGTTTTCTTATCAGAAAACTAAAAGTGCCCTGATTACGCACAATGTAAGGAATCCAACACTTGGTTACCCTTAATTTGTTTTGCTTAAGTCTCATTTCGAAGAAAACGCTTGCTCAATACTTCCTCCTATTATCATAAACTCAGCGTACAAGGCGCATTATCCCTAAGGACCAAACCACATTCTGTTCATCAATTTTATAATTTCCTGTAGACTTTGGATAGGTTAGGCTCACACGTTCCGCTGACTTCCTCTTTCATGAGTATGAATAACGCGTGGGAATTAATTAAGCCACTTAGTGGAGAATTTCCTCCAATTCAACCCTTGGCGCCCGCTGCATCTTTATTTCTTCTGGTGTTGTTAGCTTCTGAATCGCCTCTTGTAATCACGTAGAATCAACAGTTATACAATAAACCTTTAGGCGAATTCCATTCTCCAGCGATCCGCTGAAATTTAGAGACAATAATACCACGGTGCCCTGATGGCTAATAAATAGATTCCCAATATAATTATATTAGTATATATATATATAATATATATATATAAGATATAGATATATTCGATATATATAATATATATTAGATATAATATATATATATATTATTATAGATATATATATATATATATATATATATATACATTATATATGTATATATATACATAGACATATAACATATATCTATATATATATATATATGATCTTATATCTATATATATATATATACATATATAGATACATAATACCATTATATATATATATATATATATATATATCTATATATGATATATAAGATATTAATTACATATACATATAATATATATATATATATATATATATAATATATATATATATATTAACATAGATTATATACAATATACATATATATATACTATTTATATATATATTATATATTATATATATATATAGATTAAAGTAAATTCATTATAATTTAATTATAAGTTGTTAATACTTTTCCAACTTTTTTATTTTTTTTATTAGTTTTAAGTTTATTAATAAGCTAGCGTCGTTTTTCGTATATTTGAGCTTTTCTTAGTTTGATGATCTCTGCAAGGGAGTCATATGACTTCGCAGTTTTGCTTTGTTTACCGCCTTCTCCCCCGGTATTAGTGAACCATTGAAGTGCCTTATTAACGATCGTTGTTTTTCTCTCCTATGAGCTGTGTTGACTCGAGTGGAAGGCTTGATCGTAAGGAAGGTGATTCGTGACAAAGTTAGTTCGAGTTCCTCCTCACAGCCTGACGCTTTGCCACTTAATCTTTGGTCACTTCTGCAGTTTTGTACGGAGATTTGGAGATTTGGATCACGGCTTCTTTAATCCTTCGCTGCCTTGTGTGTGGTCGCTGGTGTTTGTCACCCGCGGCATTCATCAGCCACGCCCCTTCCCTCGTTCGTCGGAAGGATTCTGAACGAGTTGGCCCGTATCTACTGTGAACGGTGCGGTTTGTGGCGTGCGAGATCCGTTGACGTCCCGGATTCTCGGAGGCTACCACCCTCGGTGTTCCCGTGGTATTTTGTGTTGCCTGCAGGCATTTCAGCTTGACCCGGTTGACCTCTGCATCAGCGTCAGTGAGTTCTTGGAACTCGTGGAGACAAGTAGGGCGGCTTTCTACAGGTATGAGATGTTTTATAGCTATTAAGACGATCGTGGATCGCTGGATACCTGTAGATTTGCACGCCCCTGTTTGCAGTACGGTCTTCTGGATCTTGTATGACCTGAGGAGATGATTCTCTAAGCCTCTTGTGATTATTCCTTTCAATCAATTTGTAAGGTTATTTTTGTAATGTATTGTTTATTAACTTAAGTTTAGCATCTAAGTTAGTTTGTAAGTGTTAGGTAGAAATAATTTTAAGTTTCCCTTCTTATTTTCTCTTGCTTCCTTCTAACTAATTCAGTTTCTTAGGTTAGATATATCTGGCCAGCAATTTGAAAGGTACCTGCCTGAAGTTTCACATTTATTATTTCCTATTTCTTGGTTTAGGGTTTAATTTAGTTTTAGGTGATCTTTTAAAGATCTTAAGGTTGGTTTGCCCTTGTTTTATATATTCATTTTGATTATTATTTTTGCCAACCATTACTTTTTTTTTGTGGAAATAAATATTGTAACTTTTGTTGAGGTGTTTGTTCTTTTGTTCCTAAGTTGCTGTGTTGCATTTTTACTGACCGCAAATTCTGAGTAAAGACAAGAACCCTTGAAATTACGGCCGTAAATAAGGTCGTAACAATATATATATATATATATATATATATATTATATATATATATATATACATATATAACATATATATATATATATATATATATATATATATATATATATATATATATATATATGAAAAGTGATATAATTGAGAAATAAAGGTAAAAGCGAAAATATTTGAACATTTCCTTCAGTGCATAATACTCCAGAAACGAATCTGCTTTCATGTAAGCTAACATCACTTGGGGCAAAAAAAAAAACATATTAGCCGCCAGGGGGCCGTCCTGTTATGGTCTCTCACGTTCAACGGATCGCTGGAAAATGGAATTCACCGAATGCTTAGCGAATAACCACTGATTTTACGTGATTATAAGAGAGGCTAGAGAAACTAACAACACCCGAAGGAATAAAGTTCCGTGTGCCAATTAAGGAATTGGAAGCAATTCTCCTGCAGGTGGTTTAATTAAACCTCACACGTTACTAGTATTCTTGGAAGAAAATAAGAAAACGATGGATAAAACATGCTGTTTTGATCCATAAAAGATTTTGTTTGAGCCTATTATAACTTTGCAGTTGGAATTTTTTCCGGGATATCACTTATGCAAAACATGTATATAGGATTATTATTATATATATATATAATAATATATATTTTAAATATAATATATAGTTAATAAGATATTGTATCTTATATATAATAGAATTATATCTATTTATATGTAATTATATATATTTAATTATATATATATATAACATATTTATTGATAATTATTATAATATATATTCTATATATATAAATATAATAATATATAGATTAATATATAATATATAATATATATTAATAATATATAATATAATTATAATAGCATAATTATTATATTATATAGAATAAAATAATATTATATATATAAATTATATATATATTTATATATATATCATATATATATATATATATATATTTATATTTATATATATTATTATATATATTATTTATATATATATACATATATAAATATATATAAATATATATATATATATATATATATATATATATATATATTATCTCATATATATTATATATATATATATATATTAATATATATTATATTATATATATATATATATATATATATATATAGTTATATATATATATACTATATATATATGTATAGGTATATATATATATATATATATATATATATATATATATATATATATATATTATATATATAGCATATATATATGATATAGCAATTCAGGAATGCCGAAGACACATGGATGTTTTAAAAGATTTATTCATAGAGAAACGTTTCGCACATGACTATGTGCATCATCAGTCTGAAAAATGACAAAATAATAACATTAAAAATACTAAAAATACACAGGATTCTTAAAATGACAATTAAAAACATTAAAAGACTAAAAGTAAGAAGCAAAGTAAAAACAACTGCTGTTACACCAACCTTCAGGTACAGAGGAAGAAGATAGAATGACCAAAGAGGGAACAACAACCTCCAAAGACGACTATGCCAGATATAGTTGAGCAGAGGAGCAGCCACCGTTTAACGATGGAACGAGTCTTTTAATATATAATGACTCTAAGGTCGTCAGATAATCTGCATCCTTAGAATACGCTAATATGGAAAAGTGCTGCTTCTTAACCTCAATTTTACAATTGATAGCATGATTTTTTATATTTGAATGTTCTGGTCTGCTCAATCTTTGTCCCGTTCTAAAACTCAACCCTAAGTGACTGTAATAACGCATCTGCAACAACCTCTTCGTCGATCCAATATAAGTACCAGGACATCCTGGGCATGTAAACTTATAGACCACATTGGATCTCATTGTTAGATTATTACACAAACCTCGGAAAACGAAAGCAGGTTACATGTTACATATATGTAATGAATTTCTGCCTTAAGCATATGTATATAATATTAAACTTACCGTCTTTATTGTCTGGTTGTTTTAAAGTAAATTTAATATATTTTGAAAGTTGTTTAACATAACTGCTTACTAAAGTTTTTTTTTTCATACTGGATTCATGAAGAGTAATATAACATAACTTGTAACGAAAGTTATTTTTCACATTGGATTTGTAAATAAAGTTCATAAATAACTATATTTTCTTCGTCCAGAGCTAAAGTTGCTGAAGGCTTTTTGCAAAACATTAGATATTTTATTAATTACACAAAATATCCACATGCCCTTATATCTTCTGTATAAATTAAAATAAACTAGTTTTATACTTTATGATATAGTATAAAAATTTACCAATAATAAATAAATATGAATTACTGAATTCATCTAATTTCATATCTTCTTAAAGTAAAATATTCCATTGTGGCCAAGAACTTTACTCAATTTACATGTGTATTGCCAGTCAAAGCGCAAATAATGGAAAAGCCGTCATTTTAAATATGCACCTCTATTTCAAGCTGTTACAAGAGAGAGAGAGAGTGTGTCACTCCTATCTTCAAAGTTCTTGTGTTCCAGTGAGCTTTCTTTGGCTATCCTTAATTCCACAACACTGGTTCCTCTTCTTGCCCTACGTGTGCTGTCATATCAGTTATTCTGACGTCACTTGGAAGATTTCCCGTAAATATACTGAATCAGATAAGATTTTCATTCATGTATCCTCATTTCTTAACAACTGCAATTTCCTCTCGTTTTGCCCTTGTGAAGAATTCGAGTAGCATGTAATGGCATTTCTCTTTGGATTCTTTCACGATTCAGTGTCATTTTTGGCTAAGAAACTTTCCAAGGGCTATATACTCTCAGCCATGACATTCCACAATCTTGAGTTCAGTGCTTTACTTGAAATAAATTTCTATCACTTTCACTCGCTAGCTGATTAATTTTTGAGTTAGTTTTGTTTTTGTGACACGCAATTTTCAATCCTCTAATAAGATTATTTAAACGTCATTTTGTTAGAGTTTCATAGTCTGAGGAAAAGTTATACAGGACAATAACGTTACTGTTACCAAGATATCTGCATAAATGTCTAAAAAAGGGGATAAATATCCAAGATCACGATGCCAGATTTGATTTGGTTCTCTCAACGGACTTAGCTCCTAAGATCAACGTTTGTTGAAACATTCAATTAAATCCCATAGAAGAGGCCTAGGCCGTGTAGGGTAAATTTCACTTTATAAAATCTCATCAATTTTCTTTCAACCAGATTTGGGTCAATCACTGTAAATCTTTTTATATCAAGGAAGATTAAAATAAATTTCAACGACATGTAGTAAAGCATCACCTGCAGGTTTACATTTCCCTTGAAAATTAAGAAAAACTAATGCCACGCTTATTTCATTGACTGCCAGTTTGCAAGATATCTCAGATGTGACAGAAATAGAAACAGATACACAAATACAGTACATATACGATATAGGATATAGGATATCCTTGTACAGATATGATTTGTTCAAAGTTACCCTTATAGGATATCCTTGTCCCAAGTTTTTGTGTAATCGAACCGTAAATTATACTTGTGTCTTAATCATATGCAAGATAATCAGTGGGCCTTATTGTATCATCCTTCAAACTTTGTAATGATCTAATGATGAATCTTGTTACAGGTATAATAATAATAATAATAATAATAATAATAATAATAATAATAATAATAATAATAATAATAATAATAATAATAATTTTTGTTAAAAATGACTGCTGCTTCAGCACTATTAATCTTATAAAGAGTCTTCTCTATCTTTCTGATGACGGCTTTCTCGTTGTTGCTTAGACTGGCGAGCAACGCACCAAAGGGCATGGTAAAATTCGGTTGAGTCATTTGATTTATTATTGCTTATACAATTCTCTCTCTCTCTCTCTCTCTAACGCGACGTTTCCTCCTGATCGACAGGACATTATCAAGCGATAACTGCTGAGGGACTGAATAATAGAGGAACACGTCCGCCCCATGGAGGAAGGAAAGAGAGTGTCCCTCATTATTTACTACAAGAATCGGCGTACGAAAGACCTCCTGATGAAGAACAACCCCTCCCCACCGGCAGGAGACCCCCTGAAGCAGTCCAACGTCGTCTACCGATACGTATGCCCCGCCCAAGGATGCCCTGGGATTTACATCGGCATGACGACGATGCGCCTGTCAAAAAGGATTTCCTGCCACGCCCAGGAGGGCGCCATTAGGCAGCACGCCCTTGCAGTACACCGCAGAAACATCACGAGAGACGACATCGTCAGGAATATTAAGATCATCGGGAGAGCACCTGACCCACGACGTCTGCGTCTCCTAGAAGCGCTGCTCATCCTCGAGGAAAAGCCTCCCCTCAATACCACCCAAGAAGCGTTCCTGATACCGACGTGTGTGAGGAGGACCACACCCCTCCCCCCTAGCGAAAGTACCAGCGCGCATGGAACGAACACCGGACATGAGAATAATACCAGGGGTGACGTCACGCAGGTAGAAGCCAATCATGAGGCTCCCGGTGATACCCCCTACCTGAGAAGGTCTGCAAGACTCGTCAACGCCCGCCGTATGAGTCACCTTCCCGGGAACCAATAAAAACTCGACCTACCGGAGAAGTGCTCTGACCGTACTGGAGAGCTCGCAACACCACAATAAAAGGAGAAGGACTCGCCACTGGATTTTACGGGCTGCTCTGTGAGCAAGAGCCCGTGCTGGCACAAGGCCAGCTTAATCTCAAACAACAACAACCACTGGATTTCAGTCCCTCAGCAGTTATCGCTTGATAATGTCCTGTCGATCAGGAGGAAACGTCGCGTTAGAGAGAGAGAGAGAGAGAGAGAGAGAGAGAGAGAGAGAATTGTATAAGCAATAATAAATCAAATGACTCAACCGAATTTTACCATGCCCTTTGGTGCGTTGCTCGCCAGTCTAAGCAACAACGAGAAGGCGTCATCAGAAAGATAGAGAAGACTCTTTATAAGATATATGCGAGCAGCAGTCATATTGCTGAAGCAGCATCATTTTTTTTTTTAACAAAACATGTCTACGAGAGGGTCTCCTTCCGAAATATAATAATAATAATTATTACTTATTATTATTATTATTATTATTATTATTATTGTTATTATTATTATTATCATTAACTAGATGTCTGTAAATTTTAGTTCAACTCTGGCTTATCATTAATTATTCCCACTGTCTCAAGCCTGATACTGTAATTTGGAATCTTAAGTCAGTAACCAATGGAAAACATCGTTCGTAATTTACGATGCACTTATTTCGCTGTTAAGTAATTTCCTTGATTCCTTTTCACGCTCGTTACAGACCATTATCTGACTCTTTGCAGATCAATACAGACATAAATGTCGTTTTAATATGTAAAAACGGTCTGACACCTGGTATTATCGTTTAAACTGCCACTATTCGGAGTTATTCCTAAATAATTTTATTTTCGCGGTGTGGGAGGGGTGCAGATATATGTTGGCACAATAGCATACTGAATTGCTTGAATATGATATACTTAATCGCCGACCTGTAATATATAGAACTTCATAAATATAAAAGTATAGGGAAGCACTAAATAGTGACAAATCATTTTTAGGAAAATAGCTACGCAAACCTATTTATTATTCATGAGAGAGAAACTATGAAATTTGTTATGAAATATAAAGTAGGCGCAAACCAAACGGGTTTGTCCTTTTAGATCATATCTCCATATTCTAGATAACAAATGCATTGAAAAATCACGATGTTTCAAAACTCTAACAAAGATTCTATTATTCAAAGAACGCAAAGAATTCGTCGCCAACATTTCTGATCTGATAAATGTGATTCATTATGCAATAACATTTTTCATGCGACAGATTTGACTTATCATCTCTTACATATGTATGACTCTTATCCTTATGTAAAGAAGAAATGATGTCCTAACTGTGTTAAAACTCAAGGACGAACTCTTACAGTAGGATTAAAACGGTCAGAACTGGTGCAGTAGTGAAAATGACGCATAAACGGATAGAACACTAACCCAAAATAACAAAATTCTTTATGCAAATTCACATTTCCTCCTGAATTTTTGCAGCATTAAAAGAGGAAATATTTTAAAGCGAGAGATCCAAATGAAACAGATTTGATTTGGTTCTCTCAACGGACTTAGCTCCTAAGATCAACGTTTGTTGAAACATTCAATTAAATCCCATAGAAGAGGCCTAGGCCGTGTAGGGTAAATTTCACTTATAAAATCTCATCAATTTTCTTTCAACCAGATTTGGGTCAATCACTGTAAATCTTTTTATATCAAGGAAGATTAAAATAAATTTCAACGACATGTAGTAAAGCATCACCTGCAGGTTTACATTTCCCTTGAAAATTAAGAAAAACTAATGCCACGCTTATTTCATTGACTGCCAGTTTGCAAGATATCTCAGATGTGACAGAAATAGAAACAGATACACAAATACAGTACATATACGATATAGGATATAGGATATCCTTGTACAGATATGATTTGTTCAAAGTTACCCTTATAGGATATCCTTGTCCCAAGTTTTTGTGTAATCGAACCGTAAATTATACTTGTGTCTTAATCATATGCAAGATAATCAGTGGGCCTTATTGTATCATCCTTCAAACTTTGTAATGATTCTAAGATGAATCCTTGTTACAGGTATAACAATAATAAATAATAATAATAATAATAATAATAATAATAATAATTTTGTTAAAAAAATGACTGCTGCTTCAGCACTATTAATCTTATAAAGAGTCTTCTCTATCTTTCTGATGACGGCTTTCTCGTTGTTGCTTAGACTGGCGAGCAACGCACCAAAGGGCATGGTAAAATTCGGTTGAGTCATTTGATTTATTATTGCTTATACAATTCTCTCTCTCTCTCTCTCTAACGCGACGTTTCCTCCTGATCGACAGGACATTATCAAGCGATAACTGCTGAGGGACTGAATAATAGAGGAACACGTCCGCCCCATGGAGGAAGGAAAGAGAGTGTCACTCATTATTTACTAGAAGAATCGTCGTACGAAAGACCTCCTGATGAAGAACAACCCCTCCCCACCGGCAGGAGACCCCCTGAAGCAGTCCAACGTCGTCTACCGATACGTATGCCCCGCCCAAGGATGCCCTGGGATTTACATCGGCATGACGACGATGCGCCTGTCAAAAAGGATTTCCTGCCACGCCCAGGAGGGCGCCATTAGGCAGCACGCCCTTGCAGTACACCGCAGAAACATCACGAGAGACGACATCGTCAGGAATATTAAGATCATCGGGAGAGCACCTGACCACGACGTCTGCGTCTCCTAGAAGCGCTGCTCATCCTCGAGGAAAAGAAAAACCTCCCTCAATACCACCCAAGAAGCGTTCCTGATACCGACGTGTGTGAGGAGGACCACACCCCTCCCCCCTAGCGAAAGTACCAGCGCGCATGGAACGAACACCGGACATGAGAATAATACCAGGGGTGACGTCACGCAGGTAGAAGCCAATCATGAGGCTCCCGGTGATACCCCCTACCTGAGAAGGTCTGCAAGACTCGTCAACGCCCGCCGTATGAGTCACCTTCCCGGGAACCAATAAAAACTCGACCTACCGGAGAAGTGCTCTGACCGTACTGGAGAGCTCGCAACACCACAATAAAGGAGAAGGACTCGCCCACTGGATTTTTACGGGCTGCTCTGTGAGCAAGAGCCCGTGCTGGCACAAGCCAGCTTAATCTCAAACAACAACAACCACTGGATTTCAGTCCCTCAGCAGTTATCGCTTGATAATGTCCTGTCGATCAGGAGGAAACGTCGCGTTAGAGAGAGAGAAGAGGAGAGAGACGAGAGAGAGAGAGAGAGAGAGAATTGTATAAGCAATAATAAATCAAATGACTCAACCGAATTTTACCATGCCCTTTGGTGCGTTGCTCGCCAGTCTAAGCAACAACGAGAAGGCCGTCATCAGAAAGATAGAGAAGACTCTTTATAAGATTAATAGTGCTGAAGCAGCAGTCATTTTTAACAAAACATGTCTACGAGAGGGTCTCCTTCCGAAATAATAATAATAATAATTATTATTATTATTATTATTATTATTATTATTATTATTATTATAACTAGATGTCTGTAAATTTTAGTTCAACTCTGGCTTATCATTAATTATTCCCACTGTCTCAAGCCTGATACTGTAATTTGGAATCTTAAGTCAGTAACCAATGGAAAACATCGTTCGTAATTTACGATGCACTTATTTCGCTGTTAAGTAATTTCCTTGATTCCTTTTCACGCTCGTTACAGACCATTATCTGACTCTTTGCAGATCAATACAGACATAAATGTCGTTTTAATATGTAAAAACGGTCTGACACCTGGTATTATCGTTTAAACTGCCACTATTCGGAGTTATTCCTAAATAATTTTATTTTCGCGGTGTGGGAGGGGTGCAGATATATGTTGGCACAATAGCATACTGAATTGCTTGAATATGATATACTTAATCGCCGACCTGTAATATATAGAACTTCATAAATATAAAAGTATAGGGAAGCACTAAATAGTGACAAATCATTTTTAGGAAAATAGCTACGCAAACCTATTTATTATTCATGAGAGAGAAACTATGAAATTTGTTATGAAATATAAAGTAGGCGCAAACCAAACGGGTTTGTCCTTTTAGATCATATCTCCATATTCTAGATAACAAATGCATTGAAAAATCACGATGTTTCAAAACTCTAACAAAGATTCTATTATTCAAAGAACGCAAAGAATTCGTCGCCAACATTTCTGATCTGATAAATGTGATTCATTATGCAATAACATTTTTCATGCGACAGATTTGACTTATCATCTCTTACATATGTATGACTCTTATCCTTATGTAAAGAGGAAATGATGTCCTAATTGTGTTAAAACTCAAGGACGAACTCTTACAGTAAGATTAAAACGGTCAGAACTGGTGCAGTAGTGAAAATGACGCATAAACGAATAGAACACTAACCCAAAATAACCCAAAATTCTTTATGCAAATTCACATTTCCTCCTGGATTTTTGCAGCATTAAAAGAGGAAACATTTTAAAGCGAGAGATCCAAATGAAACACGCTTTTTTGCACTAATTCGAAAAGTCATGGAGAGAGAGAGAGCGAGACAATCCCTGTAAAGTGAAATATGGTAGAAACCAACTGCAGAAAAATGATCTGGCCCTGCGTAAGTGCCTCTTCCTCTTTAGGGGATGGTGACCCGTTGCATGGTAATGGCCTCAGTGTAGTTTAAAACCATTTGAAATAAAAGTAGCATTACCAGCCTTTGTTATGTCTCCTTTTCATTTTAAAAGTAACAGAACCATGAAATATTGACTAATTCTCCGCCTCCCACCACCCAAACTGAGATTTTAGGCTTCTATTATAAAAAAGAAAAAAAACTACAGACTTTTCTTGTTTAGATTTTGAATGTAATAATACAAAGCACTGAGCTATTACAATCTTACCAATGCCCACGTTATCTTAGTGTTCACTTAGACATGCATGTGCCCAGCTTCGAAAATAATAATAATAAAAAACATAACCGCATAACATTCTTTAAATCTAATTTGCACCAACAAATACCAACTGTACACATATAACTACATTTATTTGTAATTTAATGTACAGCAGTAGTTAAAAGAATTCTAAAAGGTAGGATAATGAAGAAAAATTATCCAAGAACAGTTATTTTTCTTGAATAATATAAAGGGCGCATAAATATTGTAAGTTTATAACGTTTAAGAATCACTAATAACCCGCTAAATTAAATGCACAAAATTATAGCTTTCATTTAGTATTACTTTACGTTTTTCAACAAAGATGAATATTTTGATTTCTGAGCTATTACTCCAAATTATAAAGACAAATCATTGTTTTGAAAGTATTTATTAATGCACCTTCTACTTCGTAAAAGTAAAAGTTTTCACTAATCATGTATTGTTCCGCAATATAACAATTCATCATCTTGGTTTTGTCAGAGACAAAATATCTAAAAATCGCTGGTGATTACGACAGAACAAATGAAAATTCAAGCTGCCTGCGTTATATGTTGAGAAATCTTTAATACTTTCGATACATCCATATATTTTGCATTGCGTTTAATGTGTATGTGTATATATATAATATATATATATATATATATATATATATATATATATATATATATATATATATATATATATATATATAAATATATATATATGAAAGGCACTGGACAAATGTAATAAATAAGTGGAAATCAGGTCGATAACGAGTGACGTGAACAAGATTGTAATGCGATATACAGTAGTGTCAATTGTTTAGAAAAGTTTACAAACATGGAGCAGACGAGACAAGTTTACGCATCATAATATTACCGGTCGCACTGGTGAGATTGCGTGCGCGCAAATGACCTGGTTAGTTCGAAATCACATGATTGTGACGTCAGTACGTTAAATATATGACGTGTATTGATAAAGACTCATGTGGTTGTCTGACAAGTGAGGATAAAGGGGATAATTATATACATGATGTTTTCGTGGAAGAGTAATGGTGGTTAAATGATTTTCTTTGGGATTTCCTTTAATTCATTTTATTCCATTTTTATGTTAGATATTTTGGGAAAATAAAGCTTATATTTTTGTACAGAGAGAGTGAATTCGCCTAGGATTTAATGACTAATTTTCAGCTAGCTACAGGCATGACAAGTGATGGGAACAATCCAAGTTATATATACGTATATATATATATATATATATATATATATATATATATATATATATATATATATATATACATATATATATATTATATATATAGTATATATATATATATATATAAAACTTGATCACGAAATATAAAAAACGTGATGATATTGTATAAATAAAGGTAATGCCACGGAGGAAACTGAAAAACAAGAACTGCCAAGGTCTTTCGTTCTTAATGACCTTTTTTTACTATGGGCAAGACTGATCAGAACAGTGAGAAACACACTACAGGTAAGCATATACAAATGGGCATTACAGGATTAACAAAAGGTCCAATTCCCTTTAAAGAAACGAAAAAACGGTCGTGGGCTAAATTAAAGATTTAAAAGCAGCCACCCACACGTGGTCACAGGTAATTTAGACAGAAAAAAAAATACATTTAGTTTTAGGAACAAAGAGCATATACAAATGGACAATACAAAATTAGTAAAATCCCGAAAGCTAGATTAAGGAATTAAGAGCGGTGCGGTCAGACACTGCTCAAAGGTATACGTTGATTCGAAAAACAATACACTTTGTATTAGTAACATGAAATTTACATGTTACTAATACAAAGCGTATTGTTTTTCGAATTATCTTACCTTTGACCAATGTGTCTGACCGCACTTCTGTTAAATCCTTAATCTAGCATCCGGGATTTTATTAATTATGTATTGTCCAATTTTATATGCCTCTTTGTTCCTAAAACAACATGTATTGTTTTCTGACTAAATTACCTGTGACCACGTGTGGGTGGCTGCTTTTAAATCTTTAATTTAGCCCACGACCGTTTTTTCGCTTCTTTAAAGTGAATTGGATCTTTTGTTAATCACTTTCCTTCGTGGCTTTTGCATTTATTTATATGTTCATCACATTCCAAATTGTATGTATGTATGTATATACATATATATATATATATATATATATATATATATATATATATATATATATATATATATATATATGTATATATATTGCTACGTTTATTGACCTCCTCGTCTACCCAGCATTTAGTTAATTACTTTGATTTGTAGAAAGGCAGCCATATTCCTCCAAATATCAGCTGATTTGGGCGGGAAACCAAAGCTAGCCAGCCAGAGATAGGAATTTCCTGCGAGAAGGGGGAAAATAGACTCTTGTCAGCTTTAGGGACGTATCCCAAAGGGAAGGATGTAGGCAGACTGGTACTTCTTACGCCTATATCTTAAGCTCTTTTTCCTGTGAACCCTCTGCTGGCTGTATGTTCTTTGTTTCATTGATTGCCCTTTGGCTCTTGGGGGGTTAAGCTGACCCCCAACACCCAGGAAACACACCTGCGATCTTTCTCAGTCGGCTACAGTCGTGACCTCGGACGGATGTCCAACCACCAGCCTTTCATTTAGGCCTATCCATGGCGTTACTGGCGCGCCCGAGCCCAGATCTGAGACAAAGCCGGAAGCCGCATTTCTACAAAGGTCCACTGATCATGGCATCCAGGTACGTCTTGTGAAACAGCATTGCCAGTTCCTTACCTCCTAATTTTCACAAATCAAACTTCTAAATCAAAAGAACTCATCCCTTTTGTTCCTCTCACTGCCTCATGGCCGCATGCTTCCCCTTGTGTGATCGTCCCAGACACATGAAGTCATTGCATACCTCAGTTAAACACTAGAGTGCCTTTTCCCCAGTGTTAGAGAACTGAATAATCGTAACTTGTGCAAGAAGTCCTTTTTTTTCATCTTGTCTAATCTGGGATCTTTTTCCAGATTCCCTGAGTCACGTGTCCAAGTCTGGCCGCCTGCAAGTGTTGCATTACTGCAAGATTTCAAAACCCAGCTTTTATGTCAATCACATTTTTAGCCAGCTATCCATTTCTGAGAGATATATGGGTCCCCACGCGTGGACACGCTGCATTTACTTTTTCTCCAGGCCAGTAACGGCCTCTTGTAAATAAATAGATGTAAAGTAATTAGCTGAGTTTCTGGTGACCTTTTCCTCTAGAGTAAATTATCACTATAAATCCTTTTACGGTAAGTTCAAGTAATTTATTGTTTTTTCCCTCAACTATTCCTGTTTACGTATTGGAGCCTTTCAAGGCCAGGCTTCATACGTAACAATGACGACTGCTTGCCAGCATCGAATCCGGGCTTGCTTAAAAAAAGCTTGTAAATTGTGTTAGCCCTTGTAAAACGTAAAATGTAAATGTTTTTACAAAGCACAAATCAAAGCACACTTGCAGAGGAAGACACACACTGACTCACGGTAAGGTATACCATTCATATAATATGATTATTTTTAACCAATGTTAGCTTAAGGTACATTTAAGTATTTATTTTAGAAGTGGTTTAAGTAAGTGTTGAGTGAGAAATATTATTATATTGTAACGGTGAAGCGCCAAGCGAATCCTGTGATTTTGTATTGTCGTGTATTGTATGAGCTCACACGAGCATGTGTTAGATAGATGCCAGAAAGTACTAGATCAAACTAGGAAGTGTTTTGCCAGGGTTTATTGTTGTGTTAGAAAGCCTAGCTAGTTAGGAGTGTTCTACTAATAGTTACGGCAAAAGAAGTGTGCAATTCTTTTGTCTGTGTTATGTTAGGGGAATTCATTTTAACTTAGTTTTCATTCCAAGTGTTGGTAACCGCTCAACCTTCAGCTTAAGCTGAGCGTAAACGCTCTCTCAAGCCTGCGAGCCTCGTAAGCTTTGCGCATGCGCTTTCCCAGCCAACCTTCGTTTCGCACAACGCAGCCATGTTTTATCCCTTTAAGCATTATCTCAACGATTTAAGCAAAGTAACGTAAGTCTTGAAGTTTTAACGTAAATAATATTAATCTCAGTACTAGTATCTATCAGTCTGCCAGAGAAATTAACGTAATTCATTTTGAATAAGAAATTAGAATTTTGTGTTGTAAATCGCCTCCGCGTTTACAGAAAATCAGCTATTGGAACGACACATTGTTCACACCGCTCTGCTAACCTGCTCACACGTTTCACCTAGCATCGCTCACTCGCTCGCTGAGCGAAAGTTCCATTTCCTTTCGTACTAAACGCAACCTTTTCCATTTACAAATGTTTGCTAACATTTCATTTTAAAATCCTTACCGTCATTTCACTTGTCACAAGGACCTACTATCCTTACGTAAAGTTAACGTAAATCTTAAAAATAGAGTAAATTACCAGAATTGTTAACGTAAAACGCGTCTTTGTTAAATTCATATGTAAACGCAAATCATTTCATAAGCGCAAGCCGCTACCTGTAACGTAAAAATCGTTCATCGCTAGTGCGTTATCGTTTTCATAAAACTTATCCAAAGCAATTCTTTCATTACACGTTAACATAAGTAAATCATTTAACGCAAGTTGCGTCATATTAAAACTAAAAGTATTAGTTCAATTAAGTAAAAGGGAGTTTCATCATATATCATTTTCACCCTCTCAGAGAGAGAGAGAGAGAGAGAACCTATTATTCATGAAGCCAAGAGTACTACGTCCATTTCTTATACGCATGCAGAATTAACATTGTTTTAGTCTCTTGTGTATCAGTTACACTGAGCATGATATGTACGCGCCTGTGTCCGTTGCAGCTTGCAAGCATTTATTTCATTTATCGAGTACTTCAGCAAAGGACTGAGCATTTCTAAAATTACCATTACCTGTCATTGCCCGAGTGGTCTTTTCCATTTTCATCACAAAAGACTTGCGTATACCACAAGCACAAACTGCACAGTGTGCCACCGCAACCTTCATTACTTCCATCAAGGAAGCCTACCAGTCTAGGACTGGCCACCACCAGTGCACCACAGGTCGTATCATTTTACAGTGCCACTAATTCTTGACACTGTCCATCGTTTGGCTGCTGGGGTACTCCCACCTTTTACTTTCTCTCCTCCACCATTACACTCTGCCACGAACAGAGTGCCATTTCATTTCAGTATACTTGAGTATACTGCATGTAGTGTCGACCGACGGGACACACCCGCACACTACCAGTGCTCCAAAAAAGGAACGCCTCCATAAGTGCCATTGCACCTGTACAGGCCGTACAGGTACCCCTTTACCTGCGTGTCCGTCCTTACGGAACGCCCAATTAATTAGTGTGTCCGTGTACAAGGGTCAGTGATCCTTCGGAACACTCCAAGGGAATGCCTCCCAAAGTGCCGCAATACCAGCACTACTAGTGCTGTCCAATAGGAACGCCTCCTGAAGTGCCTTGCCCCTGTACAGGACGTACAGGTAGCCCTATACCTGCGTGTCCGTCCTACGGAACGCCCATTCCATTAGTGTATCCGCTATCCCGGATCACCCAACCAAGGGAACGCCTCCCGAAGTGCCGCAATACCAGCCCTACGTGCTGTCCAAAAGGAACGCCTCCTGAAGTGCTGTGCACCTGTACAGGACGTACAGGTAGCCATTTTACCTGCGTGTCTGTCCTACGGAACGCCCATTCATTAGAGTATCCACCATTTCGGATCTCTCAACCAAGGAACGCCTCCATAAGTGTCGTGCACCTCTATTGGACCTACAGGAAGCCCATTCCAGCGTCTCCCAACTTAGGAACGCCCTTAAGTGTGACGTACGCCGCACACTCCATTTGATTGTCTCACCTCATCAGAAGGTGCCATTCCAGAAGTGCCACCAACTTACGGGACACTTCCCAAGTGCCACAGAGCACCCAGTCTTTTCAGACTTTTCCATTACCATTATTTCAGAACCCATTTCCAAGTGAGTGCCACGTTACACAGTAGACACTCCCATTCCATCCAGAACTGTTCTTGGCCATCATTTTCATCCGAGCCTCTACTGCAGCCTAGGGGAAATGTCTTCCCCTGCTTCCCACGACTTCTTTGCCATAGAGCTAGAGAAGCTCCGAGCCCTCATAACTCTGGGCAAGGAGGCCGGTTACACTGTGGGTGAAGGCGCAGCAGGCTGCGGCACGCCTGCAAGAAAGGGAAAAAAGAGAAAACCAGAGAAAAGCCAGAGAAGCAGAGAGAAAGGAAAGAGCAGAAGAGAGAAAACATGAGCTAGCTCTCAGAGATGAAGAAATCACTCAGCAAGCTTCCAAGCCCCAGACCATGAGCTGGACTCCCGGTAAGAGGTGGTTGCGGAGGTTCTGCACCTCTTGTTGTGTGCGTGGGCATGCTGTGGATTCCGACCAGTGCCCAAGTCGATCCCTACCTTGGGATGAGAGCTTCCAGGGTGAACTTCTCCAAGGCTACCATGTAGCCCTGCCTGATGAACAGTTTCCTACGGCCTATCGGTGGGTACAAGTCATGGCCAATGCCAAAGCCCAGGTCTCCCTCATTGCAAGAAAGGCATTGCCTAGGGGTGCCAAAATCCAGACGGACAAAGAAATTCAGTTTGAATGGATTGACGGTCACCTCTGTTCTGTTCCTTCGGTCCTTCTGAAGGTGGAAATGCCCTTATTGGACCAGGAGACCAGGGAAACCACATTGTGCCGCCTGGGCATAGTTGACCAATTTCATGATGTTTATCAGGTAATATTGGGCCGAGATCTACTTAAGTCGTATCTCCCCTGGACGCAGCTCCCACTACCAGATGCACCGGATCCCTGCAGCATGCCTCATAATCAAACCTCAATTTTAGGTTCAGAGGCTAGTGCCTCCGATGTCCCTGACATCCGTTCTACTTGCAAACCTGGCCCTGACCCAGTGTTAGAGCCCGAAGTTTCTTCCGCACCATCTCAGCCTCTTACCATTTTACCGCCTACCTCCTCCACTTTGGAAGAGGTAAGCCCACCAGTTAACCCCGGACTTGTTTCCGAGGGTGATTCAACAGAGGACTCTTCACCTGTGCCAGAGCACACTGCCAGCCTTGGTGACCCCACATATTCGCAACCTGTGGTGCCATCTCAGCCTTACCGTCCAGTGCCATGGAAGAGGTTCTGGAACAAGTTCTGCCAAGACTGTGGCCGCAAGGGTCACATGTCTGCAAATTATGGAGGGTGCGCTAACCACAATATTCCCGCCATCGCAATGGCCGTTACCACTCCTTCTTTGCTAGGATCCCCGGCTAAGGGCCCTATAACCGTCGCACCCCTCCAAAGTCATTATCTGCCAAGCCACGTCAGAGCCTACGACGACTCTGGCGCTCAAATCTCCCTGATATGGGAAGATCAAATCCCCCGAGGGGCTAATTTTGACAGATGTCAGCTGATCACCATTGAAGGTATCAACCATATCAAGCTGATCCTTCCGACCGTCCAGTTGAGGGTCACCAGACCTCATTTCTCCAAAGTTTGTACCCTTGCAGTTGCAAGCTACATTCCAGGAGGTTACGACATCCTCCTAGGGCAAGACATGAAGTCTCCCTCACCGTTCAAAAAGCCTAGGGGTCCTAACCTCACGATAAATAACTCCAAGACCTACTTCCTCCCGGAAGTATACGGCCACCAACAGTCTCCCCCGCTACCACGGAGGGAGATTGATCATTCACAGTTCCATTGCAAAACCTGCAACGTACTAGGGCACTCCACGAATTGGCCTAGGTGCCCTAGCCGACTACCAGCAGCGGACACTGTCCATTTTCCACAAGGCTTAGCCTTCCACAAGAGACAGGAGCCTCTGTCTCCCATTACCAAGGGCACGCTGAGAGGTATTGCACCTCCGGTAACCATCACAGGTCCAGTCGACCTCAACTCTCTGCCAGTGCCACTTGGCAGCACTGAGCAGTGCCAAGCCCCATCCAGCCTGGACGTAGAGCCACCACAGAACTTGACCTCTGCACCTGGCCCCGAGCTAGCGTTGGCACCTAACCTTATCAAGGATCCTCATACAGGAGATCCTCCAACAGGCATGGAGCTTACCGCAGCCCATGGCAATCTCCAGCCCATCATTCTTCTTCACCCTTACCTCTGTCGCCCAAGGATGAACCTCCGGCAGACCTTACCTTCATACCTCCTCTGGAAAACCAGGAACTGCCCAACCAGGAGTCAGCCTGGAGTTCTCCCCTTAGACGGTTGTCACAGCAGCCGGAGTGAGGGCCTCCCCTGCAGTAGGTTCCACCTCTACGACGGTTCCTGCAGATACCGAAGTAGGGTGTTCTCCTGCAATCCCTCAGGCTACCACTGCCTCTGCTCCTGACGGCGTTTCTGGCCTTACCCCAGAGTCGGTGCCTCCGTCTACTCCTAGGACTGGTATAGCCAGGTCCTGGAGGAATAAGAAGAAAAAGAAGGGACATAACTAATCACCAAACTAACCAAAGAGCCACATGCTCTCCTTGACACCTGTGCCCGAGGTACAGTGTCACATTCATTTGCAGAGTGATCCTGGCACCTACCCAGAGAAGGTAGCCAGCCTTATCTTTGCCAGTAAACTAACCCTCTAACCCCTAGAAATTGTGATACTAACACTCATGTAAATGTCATAATTACCTCATTACATTTCCATCCTGGTACTCCGCTAATCACTCATCCTCCTCACGCATCATTGCCTCACATCATGTACTTTAACAATTCAGGTTAGATACACCACTACTGTGCGTACCACACTCTGGAATGATTGCGTCCCCAATTAACTGTATTGAGTAGGTTAGGCTAATGATTTAGTACCAGGGCATTAGGGTAGTAGCAAAAAGAATTTCCAAGTAACCTTACCTAGGGGGGGAGTAGATTGTCGTCACAGGCGACCCGTAGTTATCACTTAGGCTAGACTACATTAACCCAATAAGTTAGTACACTTAGCATCCTCCCCTATAAGTTAGGTAGGCCACTGTAGTTAGCTGTATCGCTGCTCTAAAAACTTCGGTTAGAGTAGGAGAACTGGGTTGTCGAGACGATCAACTTATTTAAGCCAAGGCCTTCACGCCCGAAAGGGAGTGAATGCCTTCTTAACAGGGGGAGCTGCTACGTTTATTGACCTCCTCGTCTACCCAGCATTTAGTTAATTATTTTGATTTGTAAAAAGGCATCCATATTCCTCCAAATATCAGCTGATTTGGGTGGGAAACCAAAGCTAGCCAGCCAGAAATAGGACTTTCCTGCGAGAAGGCGGAAAATAGACTCTTGTCAGCTTTAGGGACGTATCCCAAAGGGAAGGATGTAGGCAGACTGGTACTTCTTACGCCTATATCTTAAGCTCTTTTTCCTGTGAACCCTCTGCTGGCTGTATGTTCTGTTTCCAGGATTGCCCTGCTCTTGGGGGGGTTAAGCTGACCCCCAACACCCAGGAAACACACCTGCGATCTTCCTCAGTCGGCTACAGTCGTGACCTCGGACGGATGTCCAACCACCAGCCTTCCATTTATGCCTATCCATGGCGTTACTGGCGCACCCGAGCCCAGATCTGAGACAAAGCCGGACGCCGCATTTCTACAAAGGTCCACTGATCATGGCATCCAGGTACGTCTTGTGAAACAGCATATTGCCAGTTCCTTACCTCCTAATTTTCACAAATCACTTCTAAATCAAAGAACTCATCCCTTTTGTTCTTCTCACTGCCTCATGGCCGCATGCTTCCCCTTGTGTGATCGTCCCAGACAACTGAAGTCATTGCATACCTCAGTTAAACACTAGAGTGCCTTTTCCCCAGTGTTAGAGAACTGAATAATCGTAAATTGTGCAAGAAGTCCTTTTTTTTTTCATCTTGTCTCATCTGGGATCTTTTTCCAGATTCCTTGAGTCACGTGTCCAAGTCTGTCCTCCCGCAAGTGTTGCATTGCCGCAAGATTTCGAAACCCAGCTTTTACATCAATCACATTTTTAGCCAGCTATCCATTTGTGAGAGATATATGGGTCCCCACGTGTGGACACGCTGCATTTACTTTTTCTCCAGGCCAGTAACGGCCTCTTGTAAATAAATAGATGTAAAGTAATTAGCTGAGTTTCTGGCGACCTTTTCCACTAGAGTAAATTATCACTATAAATCCTTTTACGGTAAGTTCAAGTAATTTATTGTTTTTTCCCTCAACTATTCCTGTTTACGTATTGGAGCCTTTCAAGGCCAGGCTTCATACGTAACAATATATATATATACATATATATATATATATATATATATATATATATATATATATATTATATATATATGTATATATATATATATATATAATATATATATATATATATATATATATATATATATATATATATATATATATATATATATATATACATACATACATACACTTTGGAATGTGATGAATATATAAAATAAATAAAAAAAGCACGAAGGAATTAGAAAAGAAGGAGTACTGCGAAGTCTTTCGACTGAATGTCATTTATGTTCTGACCATATATATATATATATATATATATATATATATATATTTAGGTATATCATATATGTATACATACATATATATATATATATATATATATATATATATATATATATATATATATATATATATATCTATATATATTGTATGTATACATATATATATAGTATATATATATATAATATATATATATATATATATATATATATAATATATCATATATATATATATATATATATATATATATCTTTATATACATATATGTATACATACATATATATATATATATATATATATATATATATATAATCCTATATATAGTATATATATATATATATATATATATATATAATATGTATGATATATATATATGATATATATATATATATATAGATATATATATATATATATCTATATATATATATATATATATGTATATATATATACTATATATATATATATATATATATATATATATGTATGTATATATATATATAATATATATATATATATATATATATATATATATATATATATATATATATATATATAATGTGAGTGCGTGTTTATAAAATGATCACGCAGTTCTAAATACAGATCAACATTATTTCGAATCGATATAAAATACTTAAATAATTTAATTTAATACATAATAATAATAATAATAATAATAATAATAATAATAATAATAATAATAATAATAATAATAATAATAATAAATAATAAAAATATAATAATAATAATAATAATAATAATAATAATAATAATAATAATAATAGTAATGGCTACTTCAGCAGCGTTACACTTGTAGAGATTCTTCTCTATTTTGCGAATAGCGGCTTTTTCAGTGCTACTTAAACAGGCTAGTAGAGCGCCTATAGAGGTCATGGTAAAATACAGGGTCAAAAATAGGTGTATATTTGAATTTTAGATACTAGTATAAAACATGATACCATAGTCATCAAAGTCATTAACGATTTTCTCTCTCTCTCTCTCTCTCTCTCTCTTTTCTTAAAGCGAGCTTTCGTCTGGAGCTGCCAGACATCCTCGGGCTGGGAAGCTGAGGGTGGACTGATGTTGGTGCGGTGTCCGTCCTCCTTATATCTGTGGTTGACAGCGGGGGGTCTGCCCCATGCTTGTCTCTATTGGCTGGTGGCGGTGAGTCTTGTTTTCATTGGCTGCCTGAGCCAGGTCTCAAGCCACTTTCTTCGAGCCGATGGTTGCGTTGCAGCATATCCTGCAGCCGCCTGGACCTCCTAAGCGGCGCTGTAACATTGATGGGGCGTTGCGCTACGCTGTGGGACGTCACGGCTACTTTGATTTCCATCGGCTGCAGGAGTACGTCGTTCGGGGGCGTTGTCATCCATAGAGTTGTCATGATCGGTGGTGTCATTGTTGGTGGCAGGTCTTCTCATACTCGTAGGGAGGAGAAATTCTTCCTGCGTCGTATTCAGAGTAGTTTTATTTGCTTGGATGAGTAGCGCCTCCAGCAGGCGCAACCGACGGGCCATCAGGGGCCTTCCCGATGATCTTCGTGTTCTTTATGATGACATCTCGGGAGGATGGCCTCGTGATGTTTGGTGCGGGCGTGATTCTTTATAGCCCCCACCTCTTGGCGTGGCACGAGAGTCTCTTCGACAGTCGCATGGTAGTCATACCTACGTAGGCGCCGCTGCATTCGCGGACTGGGCATGTATATTGGTACACTACATGCGTCTGCTTCAGGGGTTCTCGTACCTGTGGAGAGGGGTTATTTTTCATAATAAAGATCGCGCGTCCTCCGATTTCTGGTAATATATGATTAGGTCGATATTCTTGGTGTCGTCAGTCGGGGATACATTATCGGAAATAATTTTCTTAATGGCGTCCTCTTCTTCACGGTAATGGGAACTCATGAAGGCTTTGTAGTACAGCTTGATATTATCCTGGGGGCGGGGCGGGGCGCGGGCTCTCACTACCGTACCATTTCTCCAGGGCTGTGCGGACTTCCTTGCTGATAATTTATTGAGATACCCATTATTCACAAGTACTTGGGAGGCACGGTCGAGTTCCTGGTGAGTGTCCTGCCAGGTTGAGCAGTGGGAGAGGGCCCTCCTGACGAAGGCCCTGACGGTGGTGCTTTTGAATCTGGCGGGGCACTCGCTGTCTCGTTGAGGCAAAGTCCTAAATTGGTTTTCTTGTGTAGACTGAAGTACGGAGACCGTCTTCCGTCTTGCTTACAAGGACGTCGAGGAAGGGGAGCCGATCGTCGGAGCTGCGTTCGACTGTGTAATTCAGCACACTACACTGCTGAAATGCTTGACGGAGGGCTTCTACCTCATCCTCGGCGTCGACTTGCACAAAGATGTCGTCAATATAACGTCCATATCTGCGGGGTTGCTGCATCCTGGCTCAAGAACCTACCTTCCTCCAGCGGTGCCCATATAAAAGTTAGCGAAGAGAACCCCCAGTGGGGAGCCCATCGCCACGCCGTCCTTTTGGCGGAACATCTGGCCACGGTGGGTGGAGAAAGGGGCCTTCTTGGTGCATATCTCCAGCAGCGTACGGAGCGAGGCTTCCGGTATGTTGAGGGGCGCCGTCGACTGATTCCTGTAGACACGATCAAGTATTATATCTATGGTTTCGTCGACAGGCACGTTCGTAAATAGGGACTCACATCCAGCGAGGCGATAATCCCGGTACCAGGGGCGTCCTTGATGGCTTCTAAGAACTCTGCCGAAGACTGCAGGCTGTACCGACTCGGGACGTAAGGGGTCAAAATTTGGTTGAGGCGTTTAGCCAAGGCGTACGTAGGGGCGGGCGTACTGGCTGATGATCGGCCGGAGGGGGTTTTCTTTCCTTTGTTTGTGGGTTTTTACATTGCCATATAAAATAACCCAGGCTGTAGTCTCCTTGTATGGGCGGGAGGTGCACAGCATTTGTTGCAGCATTCACTGCGCTGATGATTCCGTTAGCCTCCCTCTTGAGTCGCCCGCCCCTACGTACGCCTGGCTAAACGCCTCAACCAAATTTTGACCCCTTACGTCCCGAGTCGGTACAGCCTGCAGTCTTCGGCAGAGTTCTTAGAAGCCATCAAGGACGCCCCTGGTACCGGGATTATCGCCTCGCTGGATGTAGAGTCCCTATTTACGAACGTGCCTGTCGACGAATCCATAGATATAATACTTGATCGTGTCTACAGGAATCAGTCGACGGCGCCCCTCAACATACCGGAAGCCTCGCTCCGTACGCTGCTGGAGATATGCACCAAGAAGGCCCCTTTCTCCACCCACCGTGGCCAGATGTTCCGCCAAAGGACGGCGTGGGCGATGGGCTCCCCACTGGGGTTCTCTTCGCTAACTTTTTATATGGGCACCGTGGAGGAAACGGGTCTTCGCCAGGATGCAGCAACCCCGCAGATATGGACGTTATATTGACGACATCTTTGTGCAAGTCGACGCCGAGGATGAGGTAGAAGCCCTCGTCAAGCATTTCAGCAGTGTAGTGTGCTGAATTACAGTCGAACGCAGCTCCGACGATCGGCTCCCCTTCCTCGACGTCCTTGTAAGCAAGACGGAAGACGGTCTCCGTACTTCAGTCTACACAAAGAAAACCAATTTAGGACTTTGCCTCAACGGAGACAGCGAGTGCCCCGCCAGATTCAAAAGCACCACCGTCAGGGGCCTTCGTCAGGAGGGCCCTCTCCACTGCTCAACCTGGCAGGACACTCACCAGGAACTCGACCGTGCCTCCCAAGTACTTGTGAATAATGGGTACTCAAATAAATTAATCAGCAAGGAAGTCCGCACAGACCCTGGAGAAATTAGGTCTACGGTAGTGAGGGAGCCCGCCAGCCCCGCCCCCAGGATAATATCAAGCTGTACTACAAAGCCTTCATGAGTTCCCATTACCGTGAAGAAGAGGACGCCATTAAGAAAAATTATTTCCGATAATGTATCCCCGACTGACGACACCAAGAATATCGACCTAATCATATATTACCAGAATCGGAGGACGCGCGATCTTATTATGAAAAATAACCCTCTCCACAGGTACGAGAACCCCTGAAGCAGACGCATGTAGTGTACCAATATACATGCCCAGTCCGCGAATGCAGCGGCGCCTACGTAGGTATGACTACCATGCGACTGTCGAAGAGACTCTCGTGCCACGCCCAAGAGGGGGCTATAAAGAATCACGCCCGCACCAAACATCACGAGGCCATCTCCCGAGATGTCATCATAAAGAACACGAAGATCATCGGGAAGGCCCCTGATGCCCGTCCGGTTGCGCCTGCTGGAGGCGCTACTCATCCAGCAAATAAAACCTACTCTGAATACGACGCAGGAAGAATTTCTCCTCCCTACGAGTATGAGAAGACCTGCCACCAACAATGACACCACCGATCATGACAACTCTATGGATGACAAACGCCCCCGAACGAGGTACTCCTGCAGCCGATGGAAATCAAAGTAGCCGTGACGTCCCTACAGCGTAGCGCAACGCCCATCAATGTTACAGCGCCGCTTAGGAGGTCCAGGCGGCTGCAGGATATGCTGCAACGCAACCATCGGCCCGAAGAAAGTGGCTTGAGACCTGGCTCAGGCAGCCAATGAAAACAAGACTCACCGCCACCAGCCAATAGGAGACAAGCATGGGGCAGACCCCCTGCTGTCAACCACAGATATAAGGAGGACGGACACCGCACCAAGATCAGTCCACCCTCAGCTTCCCAGCCCGAGGATGTCTGGCAGCTCCAGACGAAAGCTCGCTTTAAGAAAAAGAGAGAGAGAGAGAGAGAGAGAGAGAGAAAATCGTTAATGACTTTGATGACTATGGTATCATAGTTTATCTGTAAAATTCAAATATATACACCTATTTTGACCCTGTATTTGACCATGACCTCTATAGGCGCTCTATAGCCTGTTTAAGTAGCACTGAAAAAGCCGCCTATTCGCAAAATAGAGAAGAAATCTCTACAAGTGTAACGCTGCTGAAGTAGCCATTACTTTTAATAAAGTATGCTTGAGAGAGGGTCTGCTTCCTAAGTACAATAATAATAATAATAAATAATAATAATAATTTGGAATAGAAAAATGCGCCTTAGGTCAACATACAAAAGGCAAAGTAACGAGAACTGAAGGGATAAAGCTACCAGATGGGAGCAACATCAAACACATAGATGAGACAGGATACAAATACCTGGGAATAATGGAAGGAGGAGATATAAAACAACCAAAGAGATGAAGGACACGATCAGGAAAGAATATATGCAGAGACTCAAGGCGATACTCAAGTCAAACTCACGCGGAAATATGATAAAAGCCATAAACACATGGGCAGTGCCAGTAATCAGATACAGCGCAGGAATAGATAAGAATGGACGAAGGCAGAACTCCGCACCCATATATCAGAAAACCAGGAAACATATGGACAATACACAAAAGCACTACACCCAAGAGCAAATACGGACAGACCATACATAACACGAAAGGACGGAGGGAGGGAGAGGACTACTCAGTATAGAGGACTGCGTCAACATCGAAACAGAGCACTGGGGCAATACTGAAAAACCAGTGAAGACGAGTGGCTAAAGAGTGCATGAAGAAGGACTAATAAAAGTAGACGAAGACCCAGAAATATTCAGAGACAGGAGAAAGACAGACAGAACAGAGGACTGGCACAACAAACCAATGCACGGACAATACATGAGACAGACTAAAGAACTAGCCAGCGATGACATTGGCAATGGCTACAGAGGGAGAGCTAAAGAAGGAAACTGAAGGAAGTGATAACAGCGGCCACAAGATCAGGCCCTAAGAACCAGATATGTTCAAAGAACGATAGAGGAAATAACATCTCTCCCTATGTAGGAAGTGCAATACGAAAAATGAAACCATAAACCCACATAGCAAGTGAATGCCCGGCACTTGCACAGAACCAGTACAAAATGAGGCATGATTCAGTGGCAAAAGCCCTCCACTGGAGCCTGTGCAAGAAACATCAGCGACCTTGCAGTAATAAGTGGTACGAGCACCAACCTGAAGGAGTGATAGAAAACGATCAGGCAAAGATCCTCTGGGACTATGGTATCAGAACGGATAGGGTGATACGTGCAAACAGACCGACCAGACGTGACGTTGATTGACAAAGTCAAGAAGAAAGTATCACTCATTGATGTCGCAATACCATGGGACACCAGAGTTGAAGAGAAAGAGAGAGAAAAAATAGATAAGTATCAAGATCTGAAAATAGAAATAAGAAGGATATGGGATATGCCAGTGGAAATCGTACCCATAATCATAGGAGCACTAGGCACGATCCCAAGATCCCTGAAAAGGAATCTAGAAAAAAACTAGAGGCTGAAGTAGCTCAGGACTCATGCAGAAGAGTGTGATCCTAGAAAAGGCACACATAGTAAGGAGGCAGGATGCAAACCCGGAACCCCACACTATAAATACCACCCAGTCGAATTGGAGGACTGTGATGGAGCAAAAAAAAAAATAATAATAATATAATAATAATAATAATAATTCCTAGATAATTTACTAATAGCAGCGCACAGAGCAGCAAAAGCCATAGACTTTGTAAAGTAAATTGCAACCTGAACACCATATCGCAAACCACCAATGTGCACAAACTATTATCGGTAAAACATTTAATTATCAGAAGTTGTGTTTCCCTTTTATCTACAATTCTTTGTATTCATGAATATATCTATCAATGATCAAGAATACAATAAAAAGAAAAAAAAACTTTCATGAAGCTAGCGATAACCAGCATCACATTATTCACTCTATTATAAGCTTTCCAAATGGATGCTTGGAATAAGCGTGTAGTGCAAATTGAGCATTATCACAATGACTGCAATAAGGCTACAAATTCCAACATAATAGTCTTATTATACCTGACGTATTAGGCTTCAAATGAGCTTTTAAAATTTGTGTCATTGCACTATTCGTGGTCTATTAGTTGCTGTAAAATAATCGTTCATTAAACTCATTAAAGCATCGAGTAATTAAGGCTGTATATTACCTTGGAATGTGTATACGCTATTCCATTAGTTCAGTTTAAAAGCTAAATGTGTACAACACTTCCTAAGGCCTGAGATGTTTGTTAGTTGTATCGGAGAAATTGCTCCTAAGATTTTCTGTAACAATTTTGGTAAAGGAAACAAGATTTATTGCTACATTTCCCTTTTAATGCACTTTAAAAACATAGGCCACACGCGTTCCTTTCAAATCTACTTTATTTTGTTTAAACTGTGATTCAGATTTTACCGACATAATTTTTCAGCCATAACCAGATGACTATATACTTACACACACACACACACACACATTATACATATACACATACACACGCACACACACACACACTATATATATATATATATATATATATATATATATATATATATATATATATATATCATATATATATATATATATATATATATATATATAAAGTCCCAAATACAATTTTCTAACCTTTAAGGTGATAAAATTTAAATTCTGCAATTTGAATATTTTAAACTTGAAGTTCTCAAATTAACGAGGAATGGCGTCATAAATGATAAAAACCTTAGCTGATTTCGGAAGAGGAATTGTCTGTTTATCCTTTCTTTAGATCCTTCCTTAAAATTTTTAATCAAACTGAAAATAAACAAAAATCCCCCGGAGGAATTTATCGTGCATTTTCTCGACAAGAAAGATTTTTCCTTCCACAAGTATTCACCAAGATTTTATTCGAATAGTTCTAAAAAAACTAGCTGATATTATTTAAAATGTAACATGAAACAGCCCCAAAAACTCATGATATTTTGTAATATGATATATTTTAAGGCTCTTAAACAATATTAATTAATAATTCGAATAGTTTCATCTTCTTCTTTTAATTACTATTTTTTCTCATATTCTGCAACGAAAGTTGTGCAGAAATGGAAAATTTTAATCACTTTTACCATCCTGTATATATCAGTTTCCTTATATTTGTTTGTTTAATATTTCCAGCTCCTCATTTAATACTTTTGACTATGCATTCATCGGCCTCTCAATTTCTCTATATTTCCTTCTTTTATTGCTAATGATCATTTTGTGCTCCTAAGATGCCTTTAGGATTAGATATGTGGATGATATCCTACCAAAGTCACAGGAGTATACGAAATCCCTTGCATTTACTGGGATGAATCCTACGTCGAATTTACAAGTGAATCACTTACCAAAGACTAATACAATACAAACGTTCTGTAAGATATGGCTAACAGAGCTAAGGTATTTTAACCACATACTCATAATCACAGAATAAACTAGAATATGTCAAGAATAATTCATAGCTACAATTGTCGGTTCAAAAGCCAGATGGTAGAATAAGCACTGATTAAACAAAAAATACGATGAGCCTATCAAAAGGAGTCAGGGATTTAGATGTGATTGATAAAATCTTCCTCCAATCAGTGATTAGGAAGATTAAGAAGCTGTCAACAGGAATGACGTAGCGGCCGAATTCTAGAACTTTTCTCCTACTATATAGATAGCTTCCTAATCTGTTACCTGTCAGTTGAGAAACTCAGCTGTCTTCGAAACAACTCTGTCATTTCTGCCCTTTTGGTGTTTTTATTCAAAAATATTCTTCCTTTCTCTAGTTAAATAGATTAAAACCTATTCAAAACTATTTTTCATTTTCTCTAGCTAAATGGATTAAAACTTATTCAAAGCTATTTTTCATTTTGTCTACTTAAATGTATTAAAACCTATTCAAAATAATTTTTCCTTTTCTCTGGTTAATTGGATTAAAACTTATTCTAAACTATTTTTCATTTTCTCTACATAAATGGATTAAAACTTATTTAACATTATTTTTCATTTTCTACAGTTAAATGGATTAAAACATTAAATTCAAAAGTATTTTTCATTTTCTCTAAGTAAATGGATAAAAATCTATTCAAATCTATTTTTCATAAGATTTATTACGTCTAGGTACCGTCTGTACTGTCAAAAAATATATGTTTTATTAGTTTACATTTCTAGTAAGCCTAGTCTAAGAGAGGGTAACTTTGTTTCTGCAATTGGTTTGTGAAATGTTTGCTTGTTCTATAATTCATGGTGATCTGAATTTCGTCATATAAATATTCAGCTCAGATATCCTAGTGCATTCCTTGCAATAACACTGAATAACATGTTCCTGGTTCCAACGAATCAACAGAAAGAAATTTATAGAACTTGAATAGCACACATGCTCACTGTCTACCAGCCAATGCGGAACCAGAGGAATTTATTTCTGGTGACTAGAAATTCATTTCTCGATATAATGTGGTTCGGATCCCACAATAAACTATGGGTCTCGTTGCTAAATAAATAACTGGTTCCTAGCCACATAAAAAATATTTAATCCTTCAGGAGAATTGTTAATCAGCTCAGTAATCTGGTTAAACTAAGATATACTTATTTTTTTTCATTATCTACCAAAACCAGGTAATAAGCTCTAAATCTAGTTTTCATTGACGATTTAGGATTTTGGATACCTTCGACATCATCTGTTATATCTGATCTGAGATTTCCCAACAACAAAGCTTCACAGATGTAGTACTCTGCTTTAATACGATTCCGATTTTACCTTTTCTTTTTTTTTTTTTTGAGGGGGGGAAGGGGCCATGGCTTGGTTAACAAATTGATAAGATTAACTAAAAGTATTCCTAATCCTAGGTTACCCATAACAAATTCGAAGAGACAATAAGCGATGCACAGATTACATGAGAATAATTTCCAATAAAAGATTTATATTCGTTATGGGACACAGCCGTTAATAAAATATAAGTTGAAATATCGGTAAAATAAAAATGTAATGGCTAAAACTGCAAAAGCGACAATTAACGCTGGAACAAAATACTTCTCGGTAAAAACAACTGTAGAGGCAGTGGAAAGTGTAAGCCAATAACAGTGTTCCCACGCGTTAAATTTTATTGTCTAGCCACAAAAAGACAGAAAAATAAATAAATATTAGGGCTTTTGACAACGCTTCGTATGCTATAGTTTTTTTTTTACTGCTTTTACTTTTCCTCTTGCAACAATTTTATTTTAAGTATTTTAAGGCCTTTTCCTGAAATGCAAAAGAAAAACGGAAAATAGATAGCTTACGAATTTGCAGCAGCCATAATGAATTCTGATTTGTTGGATAGGTTTTATGAATATGTGTAATGATTAGAACTGTTGAGTATGCTGATATATATATATATATATATATATATATATATATATATATATATATATATATATATATATATATATATATATATATATATATAATATATATATTATATATATAATATATACTATATATATATATATACATATATATATACATATATATATATATATATATATATAATATATATATATATATATATATATCTATATATTATATAATATATATATAAAGAGAGAGAGAGGCTAAAGGGAAAATAGGCCAATGCTATCTTCAGCACATAACACTCCCAAAAACGAATTGGCTTTTTACGCAAGCCAACATCACTGGGTCCAGAAAAATGAGGGTCCAAGAGGGAATCTGTTCATTAGCCGCCGGAGCACAATGCTTTTACGGTCTCTAACGTTCAACGGATCGCTGGAAAATGGAATTCACTGAAGGTTTATTCGAACAGCTACTGATTCGAGGTGATTACAAGACTGGATTCAGAACCTAACAACACCCGAAGGAATAAAGTTGGGTGCACAAAGGCTGGAATTGGAGGCAATTCTACTGCAAGTGACTTAATTAATTCTTGCGCGTTACTCATGTTCTTGGAGGAGGAAGTCAGTGGAACGTGTGAGCATCACCTATCCAGAGTCTACGGGAAATTATAAAAATGATGAACCGAATGTGGTTTGATTCTTATAAGACTATCAAGATTTATTAGATTATGCTCAATGCTTCAGTTTGGGGGTAATGCACCTTGTACACTGAGTTTATTATAAAAGTAAGAAGTATTGAGCAATCATTTTCTTCGAAATATGACTTACGCAAAACAAAGTCAGGTTAAACAAGTGTAGGATACATTACTTTTTTACGTAATTTAACCAATTCAATATTCTGCAAACTTCAAAGCCGAAATTTCGATGTTAAAAAAAATGCTGAAACCCGATATTCATAGTTAAACATGAATAGTATCATTGTTGGATGACTATATAAATATAAATCTAGTGAAATGAAAATAGGATCATGGTTACAAAGCTTTATAAGAAAAGAAATGAAACTACCTTTAAACTTTTCTCATAATGATGTTTATCAAGCAAACAATTATAGTATTTATTGCGTAACTGTTTTAAATTGGATTCTATATATCTAAAAATGGTAATACAAGACAATTAATTATTTACTGAATTGATTCTACCGACTGGATTTATAAATAATATTCACAAGTGTTTTCGTTGTCCGGAGCTAAGTAGCTACGTATTGCAAAGCATCAAATATTAATATTCACACGTGACATCCAAATAGCCTTACACATTGTATGTTACGATCACTCCTCGTCAATATATAATAGATAAGAATTTCTGAATTAACCCAATACATACGACCTTGATGATAATTAATTTCACAGGGGTCAAGAACATATACTAATTTACGTATCCTTCACCAGTATAAAGCATACATAATATGAAAGCCCTCTTTGTATGCACGCTTCTCAATCTCAGAAGTGTATATATATTAATAATTTGTAAGAAATTAATCATATAAATGAATTAAAACGTGAAACACACTAAACCTTCAGCTAAGAATATAGCAGAGACTCAAGGCGATACTCAAGTCAAAACTCAACGCCGGAAATATGATAAAAGCCATAAACACATGGGCAGGTGCCAGTAATCCAGATACAGCGCAGGAATAGTGGATGGACGAAGGCAGAAACTCCGCAACATAGATCAGAAAACCGGAAACAAATGTTATTATTATTATTATTATTGTTATATATTATTATTATTATTATTATTATTATTATTACATTGGTTATTATTATTATTATTATTATTATTATTATTATTATTATTATTATTATTATTATTATTATTATTATATTAGAAGAAGAAAAAGAAATATTAGAAGAAGAAGAAAAAGAAGAGAAGAAGAAGAAGAATCCATATAGAATTATTCACCGACGATGTGCCATCCATTTTAACAGGACATGCTCAAGAGACGGTCTACTTCCCTCTAAAATGATGATGATGATGATGTTGATGATGATGATGATGAGAAACTAGCCTTGGATCATGAGTAACTCCTATGGACTGACTTTCGGTTTTTGGGAGAAGGATCATTTAAAAACCTACTCTCAAAACCCAGGGCACTTGGCGAGGGGAAGCGATGCTTTCGCCGACTCTAATCATCATCCAGTTAAGTAACTTAAAGCCGATTCCCCTCCTGAGCTAATGGACAATGGAACATAAAACTCGACTTCTTTTCCAGTGGGATGGAGAAGCAAGCAATGAGTGGCACTATTGAGTTTCGAATAACGACGTCTCATTAAGGCAAGACAGAAACGTTTTTGGCAAATATTGATGCGTCTTGTTAACTTTAGAACAAAAAAAGATTCTTTCCTGTGCTTTGTATATACTAGTAGTATAGCCCTTTTATCATTATGGCGATATGATTGACCAAGTCTCTAATGCCCATAAACAACATTTCAAAAATAATATTTGGTTCCTTAATAAAATTTAACGTTGAAATTAAATAATCATTTAGTTTAGAGGGATAGCAAAGCGAAAATATTACTATCTATACATAATTGACTTGACGATTGAATATTTGACAAAGTAGGTATAAGTAATTATATCAAATATTGTAAAGCACTGATATTTAAAATACCTTGTTATGAATACATAATCACAAAATAAGATTGCTCTTTTTTTTAAGTTCGCTAATATCTGAGGCTATATTCTTAACTCATGGCCTTTATGGGGATTACAAACGTAGCAGATCTGCGAGTGAAATGAGTTGTTTTATATATATATATATATATATATATATATATATAATATATATATATATATATTATATATATGTGTGTGTGCCTACGAGATGTTTGTTTTGCGGCCTCTGATTGGCTGGTACCGGGAGGTAGGCCGCTCGCTCAGTGTCTCATTATTTTCGTCTGTGGCTTAGAAAACTACCAATATATCTATATTTCTTCATTTATCTCAAGTTTTGCCCAAGATAGGAGAGGTTTGGTCATACCATAGGATTCGGTATTAATTATACAACTATGTCATCTTTTCCTGAAATCAATAAGATAAAACACAAAGGAATTACACTGAGTAAAAGTGAAGAGAGAATCATTTAATTCTTTACACCTGTTTTTACTTATCATCGGATTTTGCATCATTAAGCAATCAAGATAAAATAAAACTTATGTGTTCATACAAAACATTCACCCTGAATACTCTGGTGCTTGCAGATTTTAGATGCGTGTGATATGTAAAGAAAAAATCAAGAATATATCTTATTATGGTGCATCTGTAAATTATTGAAGTGTGACGGTATTGCCGAGAGAATGTGATCATCTGCAAGACTTCGTTGTGCTTGTCGTCTCAGCGATAGATTTGATTTGCCAATTGGCGGTATAAGAAGTTTGAAGTTTCGACAATATTTACCATGTTATATCATTACATTTTTGGCAATTAGATACACATGACTGTCGAACAGTTTCAGTCCAATATCATATAGTATGTCTGGACATATCTGATAAAGAAAAAAGTAATAAAAATCAGATGGATGCATCTGGTATCCTTGGCGCAGATCTAGGCCGGCCGCGGGGAATTCAGTTCAGACGACTTCGCGCTCTTCAACTCAGCCTAATGCTGGGGTCACACATTCACGTATCACGACGGCGTATGCCCACGTATGTGGATCGTGGGCATCATCGCGGTGAAATGACCTTGAACAGCTGGTAAACAGGACACGGGCTAACGGACGTAAAGCCAGCACCGTAAATTGCGCCGCAAATGTACGCGCAAAGAAAGCAAGGTCGGACGTCTACCTGAAACTAACGCCGATATTGTAATGTTCTATGCACGTCAACTTCACGTCAAGACCACGCCCACCGTTGTGGTTGCCGCAGGGTACAAAAGGGCGGGCCT
>NC_087200.1:69601265-69608765 GCF_015104395.2 Macrobrachium nipponense
ATCTGGTTCTTAGGGCCTGATCTTGTGCTGCTGTTATCATTCCTTCAGTTTCCTTCTTTAGCTCTCCCCTCTGTAGCCATTGCCAATTGTCATCGCTGGCTAGTTCTTTAGTCTGTCTCATGTATTGTCCGTGCATTGGTTTGTTGTGCCAGTCCTCTGTTCTTTCTGTCTTTCTCCTGTCTCTGTATATTTCTGGGTCTTCGTCTACTTTTATTAGTCCTTCTTCCCATGCACTCTTTAGCCACTCGTCTTCACTGGTTTTCAGATATTGCCCCAGTGCTCTGTTTTCGATGTTGACGCAGTCCTCTATACTTAGTAGTCCTCTCCCTCCTTCCTTTCGTGTTATGTATAGTCTGTCCGTATTTGCTCTTGGGTGTAGTGCTTTGTGTATTGTCATTTGTTTCCTGGTTTTCTGATCTATGCTGCGGAGTTCTGCCTTTCGTCCATTCCACTATTCCTGCGCTGTATCTGATTACTGGCACTGCCCATGTGTTTATGGCTTTTATCATATTTCCGGCGTTGAGTTTTGACTTGAGTATCGCCTTGAGTCTCTGCATATATTCTTTTCCTGATCGTGTCCTTCATCTCTTGGTGTTTTATATCTCCTCCTTCCATTATTCCCAGGTATTTGTATCCTGTCTCATCTATGTGTTTGATGTTGCTCCATCTGGTAGCTTTATCCCTTCAGTTCTCGTTACTTTGCCTTTTTGTATGTTGACTAAGGCGCATTTTTCTATTCCAAAAACTCCATCCTGATGTCCCCAGATACAATCCTTACAGTCTGGATTAAGGTATCTATTTCCTTGATGCTCTTACCATACAGCTTGATGTCGTCCATGAACATCAGATGGTTGATTTTGTTGCCTCTTTTCTTGAGTTGGTACCCGGCATCCATCTTCTGTAGTACTTTTGTCATGGGAATCATGGCTACTACGAAGAGTAGTGGGACAGTGAGTCGCCCTGGAAGATCCCTCTCCTGATATTAACCTCTGCTAGTCTTATTCCAGAGCTTGTAAGTATTGTATTCCAGTTTGCGCATTGTATTTTTGAGGAAGCTGATGGTATTTTCCTCTGCCCCATATATTTTCAGGCATTTCTATTAGCCATGTGTGTGGTATCATGTCGAAGGCTTTCTTTATGTCTATCCATGCCATGCTTATGGTTGGTTTTCCTTCTCCTACTGTTCTTCATTACCATTTTGTCTATCAGGAGCTGGTCTTTTGTGCCCCTACACTTCCTTCTGCAGCCTTTCTGTTGGTGGGGATGGTGTTTGTCTCCTCTAGGTAGTTGTATAGCCTTTCACTGATGATACCTGTTAGTAACTTCCACATTATTGGTAGGCAGGTGATAGGCCTGTAGTTACTGGCTATATTTCCCTTACTCTTGTCTTTTTGTACTAAGGATGTTTTCTTCCTGTGGTCATACCATTTGGGTGCTTGTGATTTGAGATACAATGCTGGAGTTGTTCTGCTATTTCGTGGGTGTAGGGCCTTGAAGTTTTTGAGCCAGTATCCATGGACTTCATCGGGACCTGGGGGCTTTCCAGTTTGGCATTTTCTTTAGTTGGTGTCTGACTGTGTCTGTCGTGATGTCTGTGAATATTTGTTTTTATTCTCCCTGTTTCTTCTTCCTTGAACTTCCTGGAGCCAATGTTGCATGTTGTTGTGTGATACCGGATTGCTCCATATGTTTTCCCAGAGTCTCTTACTTGGTTCGGCTTCCGGAATTTCTGGGTGGTTGTCTTCCCCTCTTAGTTGGCTGTATAGTCTTTTCTGGTTGGTTCCGAATAGTTTGTTCTGTTGGTATCCCTTATTCCTGTTCATGTACCGTTGGATCTTGTGTGCTTTGGCCTTAAGCCTCTGTTTTACATCTTCTATTGTGTTGTTAGTCCCCTCACTTGTACTTTGTATTTCTCGTTGAGTTCCTCCCTTGTTTTCTTGCTTCTTAGCCTTTTTTCTGCCATCTCTTTCAGTTTACTCAAGTCAGATCTCATCACCATGATTTGCTTTTCCAAATCATTATTATTATTATTATTATTATTATTATTATTATTATTATTATTATTATTATTATTATTATTGTTATTATTATTATTATTATTATTATACTGAAACTGTTGAAGCTAGTATTAAAAACTATTTTCCCATTATAATTCACAGTATTACAACTGTTGAAATTAACGGGGTAATTTAAATTTTTGTTTCTTTTCTGATGTCAATGAAAATTGATAGGTATGCGTCTTAGTCTTTGAGATTACTTTCCACCATCAACTGTTTTTTTTTTTTAATGGCTGAGATGATTTTTCCAGTGTCCTCATGTTTGATTAACTTAATTTTCAAAATCTTATCACTCTTGTTTTTTTATTTTTTACCTTGGTTCGTAACTATATTGTGTGGGAGTGATATAATTCCCAACGTTTCTTATTTCTTCTTCCCCTTCATCTTCTTGTCTGCTTGATGGATTGGTTATATCTACTAAAACTTGACGACGTAACAGATGAAAAATAGAAACTAAAAAAATAAAGAAATAAATAAATAACTTTAAAAGTAGTTTCAAGTGACAAAATCTAAACACACTCACAGACATGTATAATATTAATATATATATATATATATATATATATATATTATATATATATATATATATATATATATATATATATAATATGGCTGATTCAATACAATTTTGAATATGCCTTTTTCCATGATAGCCTGAAGTCCCGTGAAACCGTTATAAGTGATACTGAGTGTATGTGTAACAAAACAAGTCAACTGCCAAAGACGTTACAAGTTGGCGTGCTTTGGCAGTTCAAAAGAGTGGCCACGCATCTGCTATATCCCTTCTTGATTGCCTTTGTGTCTAAGGAGCCAGCATACCAATCAGCTTCTTTTGCATAACGATGCTGTGTGTAGGGGGCATTTGAAAACAGGCCGCACCATCGGTCAGATCAGTTCGTTAGCGGGTCCCATACAGTACAGACAGACTGGGTCGAGAACGAGTACCCAGTGCCCGCAGTCCCATTCCCGTCGGCCGCCGCACAAAGATGTGTCACCATGAGTGTCAATGACAGTCTAACCTGCCGTCCGGTTGTACACTAGTAAAGTTAACGTAACAGTTAAAGGCCACCTGTGTGGCTAAGAAGAATACGTCTGTGTTAAACGTTTCATCGATTATTATTTTTGCATGACCTCCATTGCATGCAAGTAAACTTATCTCTCTCGTGTTTATTCCTTCATATCCCCGAACCCACAAATGACCGAGATCAGGTCTATATATATATATTATATATATATATATATCATATATATATATATATATATATATATATATATATATAGTATATATATATCGTCCACAGGAGAAAAGAGAATCAAAAGACTCTAGTAGCTCGATAATTTCGCCTTCCACCAGGCCTCTTCAAGAGCTTTATTTTAACTCTTGAAGAGGCCTGGTGGAAGGCAATTATCGAGCTACTAGAGTCTTTTATTCTCTTTTCTCCTGTTGACGATATTGACATATCTCATCTTCGTGTTATGAAGATTATATATATATATAATATTATAATATAATATATAATAATAATATATTATATAATAATAATATATTTATTAATATTTTAAATATATATATATATTATATAAATATATATAAATATATAATATATATATATATTATTATTAATATTTAAATAATATTTATAATATTCATATAAGATATATATATATATATTATATTATGTATATATTATTATATAACATTATTATATATATATTATAATTATACATAACTATATATATGTGTGTGTGTATATATATATAATATATATATATATATATATATATATATACACACACATATATATATATACATGTGCAAGTGGACCTTAATTAAATTTTAACAGATTAAATTTTGATTAAACGCAAGGGAAAAGATATTTAAGCGAAAATGGTACAAATCGAGTAATTTTTGACGGAATCTAAGTACCTCAAGTTATATATTCTCTCTCTCTCTCTCTCTCTCTCTCTCTCTCTCTCTCTCTCTCTCTCTCCGCAATCAACCTCTATCTTCACCCCACAAAAAACATGGCAAAAAGGGATTACCTAATTTACTACTTATAGATCGAAAGAGGTATACTGGATTTTAAAGGACATACCTGAAACCTTCCGTACTTCCGCAGATTCGGGGATCGAACAACTACATACCCAAGTTTGAGAGCCGGACGCTTTAACGTTGGTCCACGACAGACAGAGCTAAAAGGAGAAAGAGAATGCAAGAAATTTCGCATTCCTGGGGGAAACCAGAGAAGCTGGCTAACAATAAAGCAAGCTGCCTCCTTCCAGAATGGCTTCCCTGGTCATAAAGCGCGAAATGATTTCGCATGCTAACACTTCACTTCTTTGAGCGGCGGCGAGAACCAACGCTCTGTAATTTCGCAGGGCGAAGTTATTTCATTTCTACCGGAGTTGCTGTAGGCTGTGTATTCCCAGCATTTGTTATGTTATATATTGTGTGTGATTGTTGGTCGGTCAATCTAAACTCTCCGTTTACGAAATATTCCGAAACTGGTTTCAAAGAGCATTCTGAAGTGATGGCTCTGGGAAATGTATTCAGTTGATCACATTTTCAAATGGCTTTAGATCATATCTTTTTCTGATAATGTTTTAAATTTTATCTTTGTGTGTGTGTGTATGTGTGTTTTTGTGCGCAGTCCTCAGGATTGTTATAACTGCTATTATTAGTGTTAGTAGATTTCCACTCTCGTTTTTATGAATGAGACACTTAGCTCTTAGTGGTGCGATAATTGTACAAATGTATCTCCGCTTATTCAAGAAACATCTCCCTGCCAACACAGAAAGGATTCCCAGGCTATATCTGACGATGACTGTGCATTTGTGTCTAGAGTACAAGGCTATTTGTTTTGCAATACGATTTGCATCAGATGAATATATAGAATATAAAGAATTTTAAAGGCCAAAGGCCGAGCGCTAGGAACTACGACATCATTTAACGCCGAAAGAGAATAAGAAGATCTGAAGGGTGTAACAGGAGGAAAACCTCGTAGTTGCACTATGACATAATTGTTTGAGAGGGTGGAAAGTCAGATGGAAGAAAGAGAATAAGAATTGTGGTACAGTAAGAGGAATGAATGAGGTTCCAGATAGGGGCCGAAGTGACGCTGCTAATACTCTTATGTAATGCCTACAGTGCACCAAATGAGATGTACTGACTGCACTACCTCCCTACGGGGCATTCATCAAGGCATAATGCATTCAGTACAACAACAAAAATTCTATATAACAAAATACAGTATGTATCCATAAACTAAATATTCATCTAGCAAAGGCCTACAACAAAAGAATGAAAGTGCATTTGTCCTGAACTTTGGATGGTACGTAACGTGGCTAAAGTTAAAGATCGCTTTTTAGACCCTCTCTTGTATTACGGTCATTTGGGTGGTAAGTGTACACAAGTAGAGTGTGATTTACAAACTACTTTGAGGCATCAGATCTTCCCAAGAAAAGTGATATAATCAAACCTGGAAGGCCCATAATTTATTGAATATATCAGTGAAATAAATTTTATTCTTGTAAATTTTTACTTAATTGTGATTTATCACTATATGCGTTCGATAATTTGGCCTACAGGTTCATTAGGCCTCGTAAATGATGTGTAATTTGAAGTTTACTTCCAACTGAACAGAAAACTTCTATCAATCTTTATTATGCATTCCTTTACTACAGCTGATTTATCGAATATGATACAAGAGTTGGAAAGTGACGACAGCTCTTACAAATTCTTTTATATGATTATAGCTGTTTCAAATGAATACAGAATTGAAATTGATTTGTCATAAATAAGCACTTACGACGCAATAACTATTCACATAAAAGTGTGAACCTTGACGAGTTGCATGTTGTTCAGGAATATTCCAGCCGATAGTTTCATAGTAACAGACTTAAACACGCGTGGAGGAAAACACTTTCCAGAAATCCATACAGACGGACGAAAACCGCTAAAAAATAAAAGAATATCGTGAAAGGTCTTCCACTGTGTGTTATATCTTAATTCAATGACACACTCGTGGAAATATTATTTAGTAGTCATATGGGGCAGAGAAACTGTCCTGCATAAAAATCTATAATTTTTTTTAACTAATCGAATCCTCCTCCCAAATTTTTGGAAAAATACAATTAAAAACATATCTTCAGAATTTTTTGAGAGGATGTTGAATTTTTCAGCTGCATTGAAATATGGGTGCTTAAGAATTAGAATACTCAATTTTTCACTTTACGTTTCATCATCTCTGATCTTCTCACCATTCCCATGGCCAACTCACCGATTCTGTTACGTGAGGGAAAGTATAAGAATGTAAGAAATGCAAAGTCGTAAGTAGAATGTTATCCCATTTACCTAATCGTAATATATAATAACCAAGGCAAATGCGATGTAATCTCTCTCTCTCTCTCTCTCTCTCTCTCTCTCTCTCTGGCCTCGCAGCTCACACCTGGACTACCCGTGTTCAATTATCGAACGGGGAGAGATGGGCGCTTTCCTTAAAAATACATTGTATACCTCTGTTCACCTAAGCAATGAATTTTGTTAAATGAATGTTGTTGGTCACTGATAGAGAGAGAGAGAGAGAGAAGAGAGAGAGAGAGAGAGAGAGAGGGGGGGGGGGGTGAGTGTTAACTCCTCTTTCAAAGATATACGTAAGGGCCTCAAGAGAGTAGTTCTCACTCCGCGGGGAAAAATTCATAAGAGTCCTTTTCTCTCTCTCTCTCTCTCTCTCTCTCTCTCTGATTATTAAAAGACACTTACTATATAGAACTCCTACAGGTTCCACAGAGACGGGAATACAATAAAACCTTTAAATACTTCATGTGTAACGCCTTGTTTTAACTCGATGACACACGCACATGCACGGTCACACCCGCACAAATACATACGCAGACACATTTCATACTTTGTGAAGAGCAATGAATATCAAACGAGTAATACCATTTCTTGGGTAAGGAGCCACTTCTGAGGGATGTGATAACCTTTTGATGTTTATTTCAAGAGACCATGAGCACCGGAACTGGGTCTTATAGGGAGGCTTCGTAATCAATGTTTTCGTGTTCCGATCGTGATCTCTTATTAATGAACTGTCAAAAATCATAACCACGTAATCTTATGAAAAAATATGAGTAGCTCGACAATGAAATTATAGCTAGTAATACATGTAAATTATAGTCTGTTTTTTTTTTTTTTTTTTTATTTAATATACCACATACATATCAATTTTATAGCGTGATCGAAAAAAAAATTCTCTTAAAAAAAATATGAACGAGTTCAGTCTCAGTGTCTCTTCAGCTGTCCGATACAAGTAATTTTATGTCATTATTTACGTACATTTAAGAGGAAAGCATCTTGATCACTAAATGCGGGTAACATATACGCGTTTTCATACATTCTTAAGAACAACCTCCAAAGATTACGAACAGTAGGCAATACTAGTAG
>NC_087200.1:69621265-69633765 GCF_015104395.2 Macrobrachium nipponense
GGAAAAATTCGTATTTTGAACGATAATGTTCACAAGTCTTGAAACAGTTTCATGAAAAAAAGAAAAAAAAAATGTTTACTCACCAAAATGATCATTCACGCCGCACAGATACGAGAAAAACATATCTGTTGAGTCTGTGGAAGCAGAAAGCTTCATTATGGAACGATCCGCTGTAGTGCATGTGGTTCAATTAACTCGAGTCTCTCAGCTCAATTAACATGAGTTTCTCGGGGCGAACCAATGAGATTGGGAGGTAAAAAAAAATAGGGTGGGTTCATTCAGGTGGTTTCTGTTTGTGGGACGGGGAAGGGATCGTGGGTATCTTGGGTCTTGTAAGAGGATACGAAGTAAGACTCCAGTGCATGTAAGGAAACGGAGACGAGTTGCCAACTCCATTTCCGTGAGATGATTGATACATGAAAGGAAAAAAACACCTTTGTGTATCTTCAAAGAGAACATGGTTGATATAATTTGACTCAAATGTTATGTATGAGTCTCTGGATACGTATACATGTGCATGTGTGTGTTTCTGAAGTGGCGTAAGTGCCTGCACGCTTGAATTTGTACTTACCATCGCATTTGTTTCTGTATGTGTGCGCGCGTGAGTTGGCGGGCAGATGGGAATGCCACTTGTTGAGGACATAACAATGTTCCTTCATAAACTTGTGTTTTGGGTAATTTTATCTTTTTATTTTAACACATTATGAATTACGTACTTACTGCCAAACTATCATTATGAAGATGGGCTATTTCAAATTAAGTACAGAACCTGAATTCGATAAGACTATGTACCACAGAATTAATTTCGGTTCCACTGTTCCTTGTTGGCTTAGCAGATAAGTCGTCATTTGCAATGTGCCTATATAAAAATGCATGGGATTGAACCGAACTATAGGTCCAGTATACCAGGTACAGGTAATGATCGTGTGTGCTTAACAAATGCGAACTGTCATCGATATATAGCCATGAATTATTATTCACTTACCATATATACTGATATAGAAGAGTTGACTTCGATTCTAAGAACTGAATCAGAATATGAAAGAAATATCTCCCAATTATTGTATGCACATTAATAGCCTTCCCCTACTCCACACACACACACACACACTATATTTAGTATATATATATATATATATATATATATATATATATATATATATATATGTGTGTGTGTGTGTGTGTGTGTGTGTGTGTGTATGTGTGTGTGTGTGTGTGTGGTGTGCATGTGTGTGTGTGTGTGTGTGTGTGTAAAAAGGGGGAATGTACAGACTTTTCATTTTTAGCTTCCTTAGATACAGAGAGTCCAAGTGACAAGACATCTCAGCTTAAGAATGCTGATGACTCTTTTTTTGGGATGGTGTGATTCTTACCTAAGCATATCAGTGCCATGACAGCTTGTCCGAGGTGCCTTTGAAAACTGGCTGCAACCAGTTATGAGGGTGTGGACGAAGGGCATGAGTTTGTCTGTTCGTGTGCGCCTCTTTCGTTCAGAATGGCTGGTAATTAGCCAAAAGGATGGAGACGTTTGCCTTGGAGAGAAAGAGCGGATAGCTCTGCGGATGTTATATATTTATTTCTGTGTGTGAGGTTCCAGGCTGCAATGGGTAAGAGTTACTGTGCTTTAGCCAAAGATGTGGCTTACTGTTTTTTTATAATTTGTAAAGATGTTCTATTTCATTTAATCTTCTGACTTTGCCTTTGCAATTGTGTATGCTCATTAGTGTGTCCCTCCTGTCTTTTAAACAGGTGGATCTAGTGAGGGGGCCTGTGTCCTGTGTGGACGGAACTATAATATTTGGAGAAGAGACAATTGGTGTTTGACTATTACTTTATAGAATATTAAAATAACGGGGGGTTATCTGAGTTAATTATCCTGTAAGAATCTGAGTTATTCAATTAGTACTTTACTCTGAATAAACATATATTTTTGTAGTTCTGACTCTGATTTGGTGACCTTAGATAATGGAGTGGAGGTTGAGAGAGAGAGAGAGAAGAGAGAGAGAGAGAGATAGAGAGAGAGAGAGAGAGAAGGAGAGAAGGAGAGAGAGAGAGAGAGAAAGGAGGGAGAAAGTGTTACCAGACTTAGTTTGCCTTCTGCTTTGGCTTAACGTTACCTATGTGAATAACGGGGCGGTGCTCCCGTTATTAGTTTGGTGGCAAGCAGTGGTCGAACGAAAAAGCCTTTTGTGAGAATGGTATCAGCTATAAAATGCCGATTTCAGAGTGTCTGGTTGTGGGAATGTGTTATGTTTCAGTTAGTAACTTATGGGGGTTAAGGTTTATCCATCAGTTAACTGTGGTAATGAGACAGGAAGATTGGACTAGGGTCAGTAAATTCGCCCATCGTGAGCTGCCTGCTGACATGAGGACTCAGTCTAGTTTGTGTGTGAATGATCATCGAGTGCTCTCTCGCTGCGTGGTTTGCCGAGTGCGTTGTGCCGACGAGATTCGCGTGTCTGTAATTGCGCAGAATCCGGGGTTTTCTTTCATTGTGACGGGTTAAGTGTTATGGTGTGTTTTTTTTTTTGAGCCCTGGGTTTTTTTCTTTACTTTTTGTATGAATCATTTTGTGAGTTATGGGATTGGTTTGGAATACCACATCTTTTTCCCCATAGGAGTAGAAAGTGACGTGTTTCTTTATTGACACAAATTAAAAGAGACGCATTCGTCTTTGTTTTAAAGCATACGTGTGTGAATGAATGGTTTTCATACATGCAACACTGTGTTTTTGCCTCTTGGAGATAGAGCACCCACTTGTTCTTATGCGGTCAGTGCAATTTCTGCTGAACCGACCCGAGGGGTATTGCAAGGGGAGGGCGAGTGGTGGTCTTCCTTCAGGGGGATTGCTTGACCGGGAGGGTGAAGCTCTTTTTTTTAGTGGAGGGTGAACTTCTTCCTTTTTTTTCTTTGTGCCAGGGCAAAGGGGACGAGTTTGCCCTTGGATAAGGAATTTTCAATGCCAGGACATCAGCAGATAACGGTTGGTTGATGATGTGAGATGTTAGTAGGTTTTTTTTTAAAAAGATTTGTTCTCTCTTGGGTGAAGAGAAAATGGGATGTGGTGTAAGTTTTCCTTATGCTTTGGAGAATGCTTTTACGCAATGTTAGAGAGAATTATTATTTATGGGAATCAGAGATTATTGTTTTTTTAGTGAAGATTTGATTGGTGTTGGGTAGATTACTTTAAAATGGTGCTGAGTGGTGGTGAGTGGTGAATGGTGATGCCCGGTGTTGCTGGGTGGTGATGCTGAGTGGTGTTGTATCTGATGGTACCAGTGAGTGGTGTTGATTTTGGAGTATTAGTGTGGCAATGGTGGTGTATACTGGGGAAATGGTGTTTATTGGTGTTGATTAGTGTTGGTTGGTATCATGGAGTGTGGCAATAATGATAAATATTGGCGTGTGGCAATATTAATGCCCTTACTGGAGATATTTGCAAGAGAAGTATTACTATGGAGAGTTATTATTATTATTATTACCAGAGATATTTTACAGGCGGGGGGGCGGGGTACTTAAGTAGAATTATCATTACTTGAGACATATTTCAGGAGAGATTTGAGATATATAGTTCATGGGAGATTATTTTATAATTATTACAGATAATTATATTACGGAGAATTATTACAATGAATTATGGGGGAAGTTTTGTGGTTAATTATTTATGGAGTTTCTATGACTTTGGAGATGTGTCAGTGGTACATGGGAGATGAATCTGGCTGAGTTTTTGGTGAATTGTGCTGAATTTTGCTGAACTTCTGGTGAATTTTGTGCTGAATTTTTAGTGAATGGGCAAGCATTAACATTGGTGATGTTTTTATACTAGTACTGGTGATTTTTTTTATACTAACATGGGTGTCGTAATGATTATCAAGGGTGGTGATGTTTTTTTTGGATTTGGGAGGTACTATCGACACATTTTTTTTTGTTTTTCTTTTTTTATGAGTTCAGCAGATAATTGCTTGACATCTACGTGAGTCACGGGGATAGTTAACAGTGCCGTTGATTTTTCTTTTTCCCCTTTTTGGATGTTAGCCACAGCTGACATAAGTTTTTTTTATCATAGGCGAGTTTGAATTTATTTTTCTCTACAGTTTGTGTGAATTTTTTAATATCTCAGTTCGTGACTTGGAGTCATTGTTCGGGAATATGTTTATAATTTCAGCTGTTAGATACTGCAGAGAGATTTATGGGAGAATTTTGTATTTTTTTGCATTTATACATTATGGCAATATATCTTTTTTTTCTGGATATTTGTGTTCCAGAAGTTGTGGGTTTCTTGCACAATACCTTTGTTGTATTTGTGACAACTTTGCCAGAGATAGGAAACTTGGTTAAGTTTCTGGTAGCCTATGTCGTAGTGCATATGGAGAAGTCTGCTTAGACTCTTTGAATTTGGAGTTCTGTTGTAATGAGTTGTGACACATTGGTGATTTTTTCTAGAATTTCCTGGGCAATTTTACTTGCCGAGTTTTTGTCCTTTCTCAGCAGTTATGCTAAACAGAGAGTTTATAGTTTTTGACTATATCATTGAGTTATTTTCCTGGAGAATTGGAGATATAACATTTTGGAGACGTATTATGTTGGCCATTTGATATTTATTTTTTTGGAGATATTCCATAGTTTAGGCCTATGGTGGTGAGAGCTATGTTTAGTTCGATTATTTTGCAGCCATTTTTGTTGCAAATGGAGACACCTTTGTGAGGAGATATGGGGTAATATCTTTTAGTGTATCAGCTAGATGCATTGAGTGCATTCTTTTTGGAGATGGAGTTTCATTTTTTATTATCCTACTTGGAGATATAATGTATTTTGAGACTTGCTTTATTCCACATGGAGTTATTGGTGAAATAGAGGTGAATATTTTTTATTGTTGGAGTGGTGGTTTTATTAACTCGTGGTTATTGGTGAAATAAGAGGGAATATGGTGGTGGGGTTATTAATTAAATGGAGGAAATATTTTTATCACCGGAGTGGTGTTATTATTAAGATGGTGATTTATATATATGTGGAGATGGCATTAATCTTTGGGGGTGACCTTCTTTTTTTTATGGTTATGATTTTTGGAGTTGAATTTCTGGAGTTTTACGGGCCAAGAGAGGGGTTCTGTGGTTTCATTTTGGTTTCGTGACTAATTGGAGGCGAGTGGCATTAAGGCGTTGCAGTCTTACGAGTCCCTATGGAGATGTCACATTTTTTTTAGTTCACCAGTGGGTTATTATTTTGGTGGCATTTAATTGCTGTTTTGTAAGTTTACCGTGGTTTATCCCAAATAGGTGATAATTTTTTATATAATTGGGCAGTATCATTTGTGAGAGTTATGTCTTTGAGACCATTTTTGAGCACCTTAGCCATATCCTGGAAATAATTTTGTGGAATGTGCTTACGTGATTTCAGTATAGAACTTTTTTTTAAGAATCATGGGTTTCTGAAGTTGCGAGTCTGACTAGACATTTTTATGCTGCAGTTTGAGCACACGAGTTCGCAGGAGAATTTTTGCTGAGAATGCTGTGATGAGTCCGGTTGCTGAGTCTTTTCCACTAGTGGTGGTTGCTCAGAGTTTTTGCAATATCTGGAAACGTTGACCATAGCACTTCATGAAAATGCACGTGTAAGGGAATGCTTTCTGGCCGTGTCCGATAGATGGAAAAGTTGCGATGGCAAAATTCCGTAACTATACATATTGCATTTATGGGGAAAATGCGGAGTTATGTATATTATGCATATATTATGTGCGTTGTGATGGGGGAAGTTCACTTATTGTTGTTATCTTTTTTTCTTTTCTTTTTTTCCTTTTCCTATAAGAGATGTAATTGGGGATTGAGCTTTAAATAGCATTTCTTTTTGGACGGGAGATGTAATTTGTTGGGGTGTGTGAATTGCATGAAATGGGCGTTTGACATTAAGTCTCATTGTAATTAATTATGCGAGCAGTGAGGGTTTTTTGCTGTTAGACATTGGAGAGTTTTTACTGGTTTTGTGGGTTGCTGTAATATCAGAGCTTGAGAGAACGTTTTTCAATGATGATTTTGGGGCTGGGCTCGTTACGTGATTTTTTTTCTTGGGCTCATTCCTTTTTTTTTGCTTGTGAGAATTTGTGAGTTTGAAATGTGATGACAGGAGCCCATGGAGTTACTGTGAGTTCTGGAGTGTGTGCTGGTGTGTGAATTTGGTGAAGTTTTTTTTTTATTATTGGAGAATTAAGTTAGAGAACTTAGTATTTTTTTTTGCGGGGTTGTGATAATGACTTATGATTTGGCGATCCTACGGAGTTCCTTCACGAGTTGAAGTTAGAAATTAGTTCAGTGGTCATATTAAATGGAGTTAATTGGGAGACGTTCAGTTAGTAATTCTGAATTTTTTAGGTCATTGTTTGACAGAAGTATGTCTGGGGTTAATTTTTCTTTGATTGACCAATGACGTGACTGACATACTTAAACACACCGTAATCGTCGTTCCCCGACGCTAGCAAGACACCCACCAGCCGTTGCAGAGATGTTGCTGTTGACTGCCCACTTAAAGAGTTTCTACAAGTCTACAGAGTTCTACAGCGCTTTTGGGACTACAGGAGTCATTAGATGTCTTCCGAAGGGAGACGTTTCGCCTTCTTACAGTGTGTTTCTACGAGTCTGTGCAGTCACAGACAAGAGGGATATTCAAGAATCCAAAATAGAGAAAAAGTTTCTACACCCAATTGTTTTTGGAGATGAAGCGTGATAGACATTACTTTTTACTGCCAGAGACGTGCAGTTATTACTATATTTTGTGTTTTGAGCCGCCCAATGTGTTTTTTTATATATTGAGCTGTTTTATGTGAGCTATGGCTAGGCAGGGGCTTGCCAGGACGGTGGCCGAGCTAATCTGTAAAAAGGGGGAATGTACAGACTCATCATTTTTAACTTCCTTAGATACAGAGAGTCCAAGTGACAAGGCATCTCAGCTTAAGAATGCTGATGACTCTTTTTTGGGATGGTGTGATTCTTACCTAAGCATATCAGTGCCATGACAGCTTGTTCGAGGTGCCTTTGAAAACTGGCTGCAACCAGTTATGAGGGTGTGGTGTGGACGAAGGCCGTGAGTTTGTCTGTTCGTGTGCGCCTCTTTCGTTCAGAATGGAAAGTAATTATCCAGAAGGATGGAGACGGTTGCCTTGGAGAGGAAGAGCAGATAGCTCTGCGGACGTTATATATTTATTTCTGTGTGTGAGGTTCCAGGCTGCAATGGGAAAGAGTTACTGTGCTTTAGCCAAAGATGTGGCTTACTGTTTTTTTATATTTTGTAAAGATGTTCTATTTCATTTGTCTTTGCAATTGTGTATGCTCATTAGTGTGTCCCCATCTGTCTTTTAAACAGGCGGATCTAGTGAGGGGGGTTGTGTCCTGTGTGGAGGGAACTATGATATTTTGGAGAAGAGATAATTGGTGTTTGACTATTACTTTATAGACTATTAAAATACCAGGGGGTTATCTGAGTTAATTAAACTATGAGTTATCATTCTATTGATTATCCTGTAAGAATGTGAGTTATTCAATTAGTACTTTACTCTGAATAAACATATATTTTTGTAGATCTGACTGATTTGGTGACATTAGATAATGGAGTGGAGGTTGAGAGAGAGAGAGAGAGAGAGAGAGAGATGGAGGGAGAAAGTGTTACCAGACTTAGTTTGCCTTCTGCTCTGGCTTAATGTTACCTATGTGAATAACGGGAGCATAAATATATATATATATATATATATATATATATATATATATATATATATATATATATATATATATATATATATATACATATATATATATATATATATATATATATATCTATTATATATATATATATATATATATATAGATACTATATATATATATATATATATATATATATATATAATATATATATATATATATATATATAAGTTCAGTACGATTGAGTAATAGCCATGTGAGAAACGTTTATTTTTGTGGACGAATTACAGAATTCGTCACATGAATTTTGTTGTTTCATATTAATAAAATATCATAAACCACTAATAATTTTCACCCCAAACCAATTAAAAAGTAAAAAATGTGCTGAAGCTCCTGCAGGGCAAACGTATTTTCTGTACGGCGTACAATGCTGTAAGAAACTCTTTGCTACTGCCAATGAAACTCTCAGCTGCGACCCATGAAACTTTCAGCCACGGACCGGTGGTGGCCTGTGTTGTTGACATCTAGAGTTGTGTCAGATATACGATCATGGCTAATTTAACCATAAATAATATTAAAAAAAACTACAGAGGCTAGAAGGCTGCAATTTGGTATGTTTGATGAGTAGAGGGTGGATGATCAACATACGAATTTGCTTCCCTCTAACCTCAGCAGTTTTCAAGATTTGAGAGCGGACAGTAAAAGTGCGGAAGGGCAGACAAAGCCATCTCAGCAGTATTCCTTTACAGAACACTAAAATGTATACACGCACAATAACTACAGAGAAAATTTAATTCACGCGTTCCCAAAATACTGGCTGACCCCATTTTAATCTAGCTTGATCCTACAAGTGCAAACAACTGTACAAATCCTACATAAAAAGAAAGTAAGCTAGACCTGAAAACCAAATTATTCATGATTGTGCCAGACATTCATATCCCCAGGGTCAGATAGCTTTGTAAAACTTCGCCGCAATATGTCACTCATGATAACAAAAAAAAAAGAAAAAAAAAACAAGAAGCCCAAGAGTAGCCATAAATTCAACAGATACGTGACGCCATTTGCAATTACTTTAGGATTACAGTGGCAAGCTTATATTTACGAGGACTAGTTTTTATTGCCCTCATTCTATTCCATTTAACTGATAATCATTATTATAATGAGTTCTGAAAACGAAGCTATAAAATATGGTCATTTTAATATCATTTATGAATATTTTTTTTGCCGTGAACTTCAGTAGGCTGCACAAAGAAAAGTGGTTATATATTATATATATATATATATATATATATATATATATATATATATATATATATATATATATATATATATATATATATATATATATATATACGTATATATACACAGTGATAAGAGAGAGAGAGAGAGAGAGAGAGCGATAGAGAGAGACGTATTAATTTTCAAAATAATACACGACTTGGTCGAATTTAATGAAATACGGAAAAATAATAGGCAGAATGCATTATGAAATTGTTTGATAATATATATAACTTAATTCTAATCATTTAAGCTCACAGAACCCTGTTTTTTGTTGCTCCCCACTTTTATATATAAGATAATTTCACACATTAGGCTGATAGACTTTGATGCGTCTTCTTAGTGATGGGGTGTATTAAAAAAACTTTAGATAAAACAGCATGTTGTGTAGGAAATACAAGTGGTTGAAAACAGTACATACTGAAGCTATAATCATCAGGAAAATAAGTTGTTAAATTAGAAGTGTATATCTTTCTTTATCCCTACGTTTATTCGGACTAAAATACCTTAAGGGTAAAGTTCACATGCTATTAACATTTCGTCGTCTGAGAAAGGAAAAAAAAGAGGAATAAGTAAAATAATGTGAAATAAATATATAAATAAATAAATAACGACGGGCATATTGAGTTTGTTTTATTTCCAGTTGCATTAAAAAAATTAATATTTCGATTTGATTTTTAGTTTTCTGTAACGGAAAACTTTTGTGCCGGCTTTGGCCGTCCGTCCGCATTCTATTCTGTCCGCCCTCAGATCTACAATACTACGGAGGCTAAAGGGTTGCAAATTGGTATGTTGATCAGCCACCCTCCAATCATCAAACATACCAAACTGCAACCCTCTAACCTCAGTAGTTCTTATGTTATTTACGGTTAATTAAAGTTAACTATGGATCGCGCATCTGGCAGAGCTTTCCGGAGGCATGGGACACACCTTCACTCAACCGCATCTAGGAAGCAACTGAATGTTGATTTTATACAGCATTATAAGCTGTACAGAAAACTCAATTGCGCAGAAGAAACTTCGGCGCATTTTTTACTTGTTTTGTGCTACCCACGGTTATAAAGGATGATTTAAATAGTTTTTATTCACATAGAGCTGAGATTTCTATAGGAATCTGGTCTTTCTGCGTCATTAGAAATGAATGGGAGCCTTAAAAAATATGGTATCGTTCCAAAATATAAATAGTTTCCTACTGTCAATTTCTCTTTTGCTATAAATTTTTTTTTGCATGTTGAATTCCACTACATTCTAATGAAATGCTTTCATACTCTTATGGGTTTTAGGCTTATCAACCAAGTTCATTCAACACATATATCTTTTTTTTTTATCTATTTATAAGCTATTTGTGGAGTCGAAACTGTCCACATATTTAATAAAGACTCGAATGCTTACCTATAATGCTCTTTGAACCGAAATAGTCAAAATATTCTTGAAACCTTTTTAATTCCCAAGTCGGTGAACTACATAAAGGAGAAATTTAAAGATGGCGCTGGCATCGTAGCAACAAAGCAAAATTGTAGGAGTTCCGCATCTAGACAATTTACGGCCCTTGGTGGTGGAGAGCTAAGTGTATGGGAGAGGATTCCCCCTAATCCGGGCGATTTACATTTTCCCGCTAATGGACTCGATAAACCTTCGCTCTTTCTTTAGGTTTGGTGCAGCCTTCTTATTCTTCTTCTCTTGGATGGTAATCATAATATATATATATATATATATATATATATATATATATATATATATATTATATATACATACATACATACATTTATATATTTGTATTTAAGACTATCAAGGTTTATGATCGAATCCTCCTTGTGGGAGATGAGCTTAGCATATTTATCATATTCATTTACAGTTTCTTGTACGTTCTTCCTTAGATACAGAGGATTCGAAAATAATGGGATATGTGTTCTATTGTAAGTGTATATCTATTATCGGATATTTTATATTTTTTCATATAGTAGTAAGTCATCAACAACCTCTATTATCCTTTCTTCGTTGTTTTTCCTTCTGCTTATTAATAAAGTGACTAGTACGTTTGGGCAAAAAATGACAAAACACATAGCATAATATAAAGGCTTTTTAACTGCGTGATCCATTCTGCAAGAATGAGAAGTAGCATGAACATAAAAACGCTCCAGAAAGTGAGATTATATCTAATCCAATCTTTTCGCATAAGTAAACGAAGAACAGACAGGAAGGTCGATGGCAAAATGTATTGCAACTACCCTGAAAGGTTTCAATTTTAACTCATTTTTAAGATCTTCGTTAAGATATCCCCTTAGAATTAATAAAGGAAGAAACAGCAGTTTCTTAATCTTCTTACGTTTAAAATGACAATGTGAGGAATTCGTCGTGTTGAATAGTCGTCAATAATATCAGTAGAGGAAGTAGGCCAGAAAAGATCTGTGAAAGATGAACAGGGAAGATGAAGGAACGGTACTTTAGGATGCCACGAGATATGTGATGTCAAAAACGTAGATTCCACCTTTACCCACAGCCGATTAGACTAGACGCGAGCTTAGAGGAATATAGAGCGGCAGCCCGGACCATTGAAATACAACGAACGAGATACCGACTGTAACCATATGATATACCAGATGAATCTAATATATAATATATCTGCAGACTCTACTGATTATAGAATGACCAGTGACAGACATTTTGGTTGGATCCGTTATAATTAGTACCTTACAAGAATAACACGCAAGTGGTGCGAGGGCCTTTAGAGAGAGCGATGAACCAATCGACGGATATACCTATGATGGGGCCATAAGGAGAGTCTAGGGAATGATAAAATACTAAGATTAAAAGTTTTAATATATATTATATATATATATATATATAACATATATATTATATATATTATTTTATATATTATTATATATATATATATATATATATATATATATAATATACGTATATGTTAAACCTGAGTCTGTTTTTAACTTTTATTCTCTAATGTTTAGCTTAGAAACAGTTCTGAAACGTCAGCAGAATAAAAATACATTAAAAGGAAATAAATAGGAATTAATCTTTCGCCCCAAAACCCACTCATCGGGTTTAAAACAAACCGCCTAAAACTTTGATATATATATATATATATATATATATATATATATATATATATATATATATATATATATAAATAAAGGTTTTTTGCCACGAAGGAAAAAATGAAAAAAAAGCGAGATAGCCAAGTACTTTCGGTCCTATTCGGACCCTCAGTAAAGGGTCCGAATAGGACCGAAAGTACTTGGCTATCTCGCTTTTTTCATTTTTTCCTTCGTGGCAAAAAACCTTTATTTATACATAGCATCACGTTTTATATACTTCGTGATCAAGTTATTCATATATATATATATATATATATATATATATATATATATATATATATATATATATATATATATGTATGTATATATATACATATATATATATATATATATATATATATATATATATATATATATATATATATATATATATATATTGTAATGAACTGCTCGTTGTCTCCTTGAAAATGTGGTCTAATAA
>NC_087200.1:69646265-69656265 GCF_015104395.2 Macrobrachium nipponense
AACAAGTAAATGTGGTACATAATAATAATCAAGTTGCAGGGATGGTTTGTTATAACTGTAAACGACCAGGTCACATGATTTCAGACTGTCGGACAGCGTTTTTGTTCAATACACAATAGTTCAACTCATTCATATAACCGTTGCTACTCGAGGAATCAACAGCCAAAACGCTACAAACACGCACCAGTGCTAGTGCAATAAAAAGAAGGGTCCTCAGTACTATAAGAAGAAACAACCAAACGGAAATTCTGCACAACAGCAGAAACAAACAAATCGTGCTTCAGGTACCTCTGTTCCTGGGCCGTCTAGCCAGAACTCGCAAGGGCAAGCGAATTTCAGGTGTGATAAACAAACAAATACCACTAGTTCACTCCAGGGGGGAGAGGGCGATGTTGGGTCATCAATATCAACATCTTTTGTATCAAATATCAGTTTAATTATTTATCAGATCATTGTGAGACAATTGATTTTCCTATGAAACACACGGCCGAATCAAAAAAATCTGTGCAGGTTCCCGTAGATTTGCCAACAAATTCATGCAATTATTAGTCAAAACGAGTTGCGACCAACCTTACATGCAGTAAATTTGGACCATAAGTCATTCACTTTGTTCTTTGATTCTGGTAGTCCACGTAATATAATGGATTTAAGGACTCATCATTTACTCTTTTATCAAATTTGTTTCCCTATAGAAAAGTCCGGAATAAGGCTCTCAGGCATTGGGAATAATGAATTAAATGTTGTGGGCGTAACTCATGTACAGTACAAGGTCGGTAAGCGCACGTTAGCCGATACCTTTGTCGTTGTACAAAACATTAATAGTATCCCGCAGTAATTATCGGATACCCGTCTATGGGCACTCAAAAATATTATCTTAGCACCTGCAAAACACGGCGTGTATATCAAAGGGAAATTCTATAGGTCTTCTAATACCCTAAAAATCTGTTTTAGATAATGAAAGAGACGACAGAGTTGTCACTTACATTACGGAACCAATCACCTGTCTCATGAACCAAGAAATAATACAGGCAACCCAACAGAACTCTCGCTCACGTAATATCAGCTTGCACGCAAACTCTCGAACCTAACGTAACTTCAAATATATTAGTGCGTGTAAAAAGAACCTTGCCAGGATCTGAAACATTAATCCTTCCGAAACTCTGAAAACACACGGATTATCCGTCACACAAGCCGTTTATACAGTCGGCTCACAACAGCAATGTAATATCGAAGTCTGTAATCATTTGAATACCACTTTAGTAATCCACAAAAATCAACATATCTTGGATGCCGAAGTTTTATAAACATCGCATTCTTACCGTAGCTGAGATAAATCACGCTCAATCAGTCGCGATGATGACCCTTTTGCAATCGATAAAGAACAAAATCAATAAAGATATTCAAGAAGAAGAAATTCAGCGGAAATTTTGTTTTGAATCTGTAACTAAATATCATGATGTTTTTTCCACTACGGATGGAACCTTAGGAAAAACGGATGTCATAGAGCATCAAATCAGCTCAAGGACAAACAGAGAAAGTAATCTATGTACCTTCGTACCGACTTCCTATGAAATTTCAGAATGAGATAACAGAGGAAGTAGGTAAAATGTTAAAGGAAGGAGTCATTAGGAAATCAAACAGCCCTTATAATTTTCCGTTAATAGTAGTACCGAAAAAAGATCGAACTTGGCGGATATGCGTAGATTTTCGTCGTTTAAAACAAACGAAGAAACAATCCCTGACAGATTCCCAGTACCATGTACCGATGATATCCTATCTTTACTAGGCAGAATAAATATTTCACAAGCCTAGACTTACTAAAGGATTTCATCAGATTCCGATGGAACAAGAAAGTATCCCTACACTGCCTTCAGCACAGCCAGGGACATTATGAATTTTTGCGTATGCCTTTTGGTTTACGTTTGTGCTCCTATCACTTTTACTCGTATGATAAACGTCGTGTTTGGAGACTTGTTGGGAGATATCCTACATGCCTACATGGATGACTTAGTAATCTTTTCCAACACATTAGAAGAGCATTTACGTAAATTGGAGTTAGTGTTACAAAGGTTAAGGCAGCATAATTTAAGGGTAAAGATAAGTAAGTGTGAATTTTTTAAAACAGAACTAGTCTATCTAGGTTTCACGGTTTCTAGTGAAGGTCTTAAAGTAGTCCATGATAAGGTATCGGCTATCCGTAACTTTCCGATACCTACTAACGTCAAGGGAATACAGCAATTTTTAGGGTGTAGCGGATACTATAGAGGTTCATTAGGAACTACTCCATCATAGCCGCTCCCCTAACCGATCTTATAAAAAACGGGCGTAGATTTGTTTCGTATGGTCTGAAATTCATCAACAGGCGTTCGATAAATTGAAAGATGAACGTGTAGTTCTCCTATCTTGAAATTTTCCTGACTTCAATAAGGAATTTTTCATAGCAACAGACGCCTCAGACCTAGGAGTAGGTGGGGTATTGCTTCAACAATATGATAGACAGTTTGTTTTTTCCCTATAGCTTTTTTATTCACGTAAACTGAGACCTCCGAAAGTAAATATGCAGTAATAGACAAGGAAGGGCTCGCTATTGTTAATTCACTCGTGCACTTTAAATTCAATATTTACGGTTATCCCGTCAAGGTTCTCACTGATCATAAGCCCCTAACCGACTTCTTTAAAGCTTTCGTCACAGCCCCCAGCGAACTCGGTGGCACATGATCATTCAGGACTTTGGCGCGAGGATCGGGTATTTACCTGGGAAAGCAAATATCATTGCTGACGCATTATCACGCAACCCCTCTTCATCTTGTACCGAGCCATTAGCTGAATTAATAGATATCTCAACCTCCATGCCCGTTGTTAAAACTATATCCGAACAGGAAGATCTTGGGCTGGAGTGCTGAACTATTACAGACGGAACAAAGAAAAGATCCGAAAATAGAAAAATCATCATTGCGTTAACGGAAATCCGAAGGAAAAAGATACCTAAAGTATAAGCAGCAGAATTATATCCTACAGGAAAATATCCTGTGTAGATCTGTGGACGAGGAACCCCAAAACCCGCACACACCGCAGTTGAATAACAACCCAGTGGTGGTGCCTATCTCACTCATACCCACTGTCGTAAAGTGGTTGCATGAAAATCCACTGCACGGACACCCGGTTTACACCTTGATGTACAGAAAGCCAAATCCTTATTTTATTGGCATACGATGCTTAGAGATATAAAAAAGCACATAGCAAATTGTCGCACTTGTCAAGAATACAAAGGGCACACGAAGACACCTGTCAGCCTAGGGGCTTACCCCGTGCCAAATCAACCCTTTGAAAGAGTACATTTAGATTTATTAACAGGATTCTACGAGTCAGACAGAGGAAATAAGCACCTCCTAGTAATTATAGACGCTTTGACTCGATATACAGAACTTATAGCGCTTAAAACAAAAACCGCGGTTGAGTGCGCTAGGAAGTTTTACGAGTGCTACATTGTAAACATGGAAGTTCCACACATCATTATCTCAGACTCGGGGGGGGAGTTCAATAATCATTTCCTTAACTCCTTGTGCGAATTCCTTAGTATAAAAGAAAGTCAATACCATGATCTATCACCCAGAGTCTAATGGGCTAGTGGAAAGGGCAAATCGTAAAGTTTTAAACATTTTAAGGGTCACATTAGGGGGGGCAGATCCCAACTGGGACATTGCCATACCTGCGGTACTAAGCACACTTAATCACTCGTATCACGTGTGCTATTAAAATGACACCGCACGAGGCACTGTACGGTATCCCAGCCCCGAACGCCTTTTCACATCTTAAAGCCTACAACTAATTTATCAAATCCTCTAAAGGATGTTATGGATGCAAGCATAAGTCGATATAATATAATTCGTAAGAATTTAGAAGAAGCACAGATAATAATGAAAAAAAAATCATGATAAAATAGCTAAGCAACTAGAAACATATGCCGTGTGGGCGATCAGGTATACATACAAGTATACGTGCGTAAAGGTTTAAATTATAAACTGACACCTAAGTTTGAAGGCCCGTTTAACATTTTAGAAAATTTAACGGCCAATAGAGTTAGGGTTCAAAATGTATCCAACCCACTGATGTGAGAATAGTCCCATTGGCACATATCAGAATCTAAAGAAAGGTAGATGGAGTGAGGGAAAAAAATGGTTGTATTTATGAAACTTGTATAATAAATTATATATATATATATCTATTAATCATATGATGTAAACCTATTCTTTTTACGCGAGTTATTACATCTGTTTTACTCATTGCAGGTTTTTCAAAATGAATCTGTTATTGTTGGGAGTGATATTGTGTATTCAGACATCTTTTGTTGTATGGAAAGAGTGCTAGGGACTAAAGACATAGAATTTAATCATGGCTCGATTATCGAGAGAATCGATGATGTATTCATCGTGTCAAGTAATGTTGTTATCGAGGTAGATATGCATGCCATTTTCTTACCTGAAGATGACGTCTTAACTTAAAGAATGACCTGATGAGGTTTGGTATTTCCCTTAAGGAAATGCATGAACGTAATTTTCATGCTAACTCAGAGATTTCACTTGCTCAAACGCTAAACGTCGCGGAAATGTTGTCTTATGACATACAAAATAAAACCGCCGAGGCAGAAGAACTCGCTCGTGACCTGCTGATGTGGTCTGTGCGGCACAATACTGTTGAGCGTCGCAACCCGCTTATTCTAGCTGGACTAAACATTTTAGGATCAGTTTTGCCGAATCTAGGTTTAGGAATCTCAATCGCCTCAAGATAAATAATCAAAATAAAAGAATTGAGTTTTTTGCAACACAAAACGGAACTGGCCTTATCAGAACTTCGCAGCCAGTTATCTTCGATCAATCAAATAATGAATATCGTTAATGAACATTCAAATAATATCGATCAGGTCATGGAAGTTCAACATTTGCTGGCTACTTTAGCTACTATAGTTCGAAAATAGATCATATCCGTGTGAAAATATCACATTTTATTGAAAAGTCAAAAGATTACGTAGAAGCAATTACGTTAGCAACAAAGGGTGTTATCTCCTCACCTCATGCCTATTAAAGATTTGACGTTAACTTTGGAAAACGGACGGGAGAAGCTAGGTTATATTCCTTTATTGGATGCCCATAAAGTAGAATTCTATTATAGCCTAATATCAGTCAGCGTTGAAAATTATAGAATTATGATCACGATTCCTTTTGATTCTTCCGATGCTTGCAATCATACAAAATAGCACCGTTTCCTACTTTTATGACGAATAACTCAAATCCAGTAGTATCCAATTTAACAGGGCATGTACTGATTTCTTCTGATAAGAAATCATTTACAGTCATTAAAGACTTAGATAAACTCACTCACTGTTCAGAAGCCATGAATAATAAAATTTGTACAGCTTGACTCTTTTGAATTCTATCCTATATCAACGGATTCATGTGAGTTAGACATAGTGCTAAACGGCTCTCTCTCTCATACAAGCGAAGGTTGTCTGGGGAAACTTTATCCCTTTTACGGTAATACATTCAATTACAGGATGAATAATGGTTCCTGGATCCGTTATGATAAGGCCGGATTCGACGTCGTGTGTCCGGACACATCCACGCCCATGCCCCTATCTTCGTAGCAGCCGATGGTTGTACGGGGACATCTACAAATTATACCGTCAGAGGGGGTCAACACGATAATACTAAGAAGGCGTATTTCGCGAACTACACGTGGGCTACAACAATCATCCCATCACTACCTCTCCCATATAACGCGCGAGTAGCTCATCGTCTGACGCAACTGGCTGAGATGACCCACGCGTCATCGACTTATGCAGGTGGAGAACATCTTCGCTACTACATTCTGCTAGCCGTGTTCAGTGTGACGGCCATATTGGTTATCGCCGTCACATCTTTGCTTGGCGTAGGCTGAGGCGTAAACAGAAGGATCTCCAAGGGAACGTACTGGCCCGTCTGGATGACGTACCCGTTAAACTCAAGTCGTTTGCGTTTAGGGCCGCCTGAACCTGGCCACTTCAGTTCGTGCCTAGGGAATTGTCTGGAATTGTGTTGTGTGTGAAAGCGGTCCGTATGCTGCAACAATGTAGGACAAGAAAGCTCGGAAACCCTTTGCATTTGAACAGTTAAAATATCTCCAGGGCACCTAATAAATCATTATAGCCCAATATTATACATTAATGTATTCCTAAAGGTATTTTTCGGGCACATCCTAATAAATATCAGCCCTATATATTGAAATTTCTGCAGATTACATTGTTATACTATTATACAATTATATTTATCTATTATAAAGAGTGACAAGTACTCTTTAACAATTATCCATGATCAGGCTATAATCATTATTAGTAACCATTATTATTAATCAGGTTACATGTTTATCATATTAATCCTGTATACACGTTTTGATTTTTACCATTTTATTATTTTCTGGGTACCATAATCATTATTATTACCAAACATGGATCTATATTTTCCATGCATTTATCTTTGTTTATGAATATGTCAACAAGGGTATGTAACCAGAACCTTTTTGTGCATTTAATCATTAGTATGTTACGAGCACGCTCCTATGAACAATGTTAAAGTAATTTTTTTTTTTGTTATTCAAGCCTTGAATAGGTAGCAGACCGAGCCTAATGTAAGAATTACATTATATATAAACCAGTGACCTGGGGTCATGGCATTAGGAGGGTTCTACGTGACCAAAGCAGACCTTAGATTACGCTATGCACTGTCTGCAGTAGCCTGATCTAGCTCAAAGCTTTGTCAACATTTTTTATGTTATGATAACTTTGCACAACAACTTCCATGGGAAGCGGTTGACCTGTTAACCTACGCCGGAAACTTGTAACTTCCGAGCCGGCAGACTACGTATGTGTTTTTATATGAATTGCTGAGATAGCTAATGTTCCGCTATCGACGCGATGCTTTAGAATGAGAGTGCCACGCCAAATCTCAAACATATCGGTCGTCCGACCGAGCTGCATCTCCTAGTATGGAGTTACAGAATAAAGTTGTTAACTTGTTCAACTAGCCTGTTTGAATCATCTCCTCTAGACAAGAAAGAACCTCTCTACTAAGATATCCAAGGGAGATGAGAGGAACCAAACATTACTTACGGATAACAGCCGTAGGAAAAAACAAAAGTCTATCGCCAAGCGATAAGACATTAGATATATATATACTAACTATTTGATTCACTCGAATGTAAAAAATAAATTGCATGAACGTAACACACATAGTACATTCACATACAAACACACATATACAAACACACGGAAATGTGTGTTGTGTATATGTGTGTGTGTATATTATATAGATATATATATATATATATTATATATATATATATATATATATATATATATATATATATATATATATATATATATATATATATATATATATATATATATATATAATCATATATATATATATATATATATATGTATATATATATATATATATATATATATATACTATATATATTTATATTTATATTTTTATATATATATATATATTATATTATATATATATATATATATTATATATATATATATATATATATATATATATATATTTATATATATATTATATATATATATATATATATATATATATATCATATATATATTATTCAAAATTCAACCTCGATTCCTCCCAGAAATACAATTACTCTGATCATTTAGGCCTTGACTGGAGGACGAGGGAGGAATTTACATAAATGCTGGACTCTAGTTTTAAAAGCACTATATTTACATGAATTTATAGAGGTCCAGGAGCACAAGGAACGGGGGGACTGTTTTCATTCCACCCGAACATGTGGCGGGAGCAGTTCGGCCACGGCGTTTAGAAAATTGCGCAACGGATCAAGATTGCAAGCTTCAAGGATTTCCAATTCCTACCACAGCCAGGCACAGCGTTCGTCTGCAAATAGAGGGCACAGGCATAAGGTAGTAGGGCACACGAGGGCAAAAGTTACTCACTACTTTATTTCAATCAATAGGCTACTCCTGGGGGGGAATGAAATGACTGGGAAATTTACACAGCAGAAACTATTTCGTGGCTTAAATTCACTGGGGGGATGTTACTAGGATCACAGGGGAGTAATTACAGAATTGAGCCCAGATGGCGGGGGGAATGAAAACTGCACAAGTTGCCTTGGAAAAAGAAAATGAAATACAAAGGTAAAAACAATTCCCTGGTTGAAATCGAACTTCCCTACAGTGCCTTATGGATGAGGCTGGTAGTCTTCTCCTTGATGTGTCGTCACTATGGACTTTAAGATATACTTGGGGCTTCCCAAAGCATGGGAAAGCAGGCCCAGGGGCGGGGGGGAGGCGGCGTCTGGTTAGGGGCAAGAGCTGCTGACCTCTCCGAGGTCTGATGTTCTCCTGAGGATGGGCAGCTGCTTTCCAGGCCTTTTGAAGTGGTGCATGTGCAGGGGTTAATTCCAAGCACCAATGGGAGAAGAGATAGCTTTTTCAAGAGAAAAAGGGAGAATGGAGAGAATGGGTTCTTTCCAAGTGGAAGGGGCAACTTGAATATAACATAGATGCATTAAACTTGGGTAAAAGACTTTATTTTTCCTTGGTTCTAGCTTAAAATCTTGAACACCTCCCCATTCTAAAGGACATTTCAACCCTGGACGGGTTGAAATGGACAAGACAAGCTAGAAACAAGGACCAATTGCCATATAGATTACTGAGCCTTTCATTCTCCCTTAAGTGGACTTATAATATAAGCAATATTCAAACTCTGCCGATGATAATATTCATGAAATCTTAGTCGACAGGCAAAGGATTAAGCACACTGAAGTGTGACTTGACTAAAGATTAACTTGCTATATTCCAATAATCATACACTTAAAATATAACGTCACACTGAAAATAACAATGAATAGTGATTATATATGGAATTAATCCTAGAGGTAAGTTACATCCTATATAATACTATTATCTCAAATGTTCAAGGCAACAGATTCTATCCATTTACCCTGATGGAGCAATATGACACATTCAGGTGTGTTAATGGCCCTACGGTTTTGTTAAGTAACTTTGTCTCGTAACAAGGCGACACCTAACAGTATTAATTACGTCAGTGCTAACATTAGCGCACTAACAAGGGGAAAATTAATTGAGTAATTCTTCATAGGGATTAAATAAGATAACACACACACACACACACACAAGAAAAAGAAATGTAAATTTTATAAAAAACAATGGCAATCTCACAAAATATAAAGACTAGGGAATGACACTAAATCAAAAAGCTAATCAACCAATGTATAAACGAGCCAGGCTTCGAAATTATTTCTAAACTATAGCAACGTTTGCTGGCTAAAATTGTCCCAAGTTAAATGGAATTCTAAGTGCCTAGAATAGGGCACGGTGCCAATTGTGGCACTTTTACGACAGTGGTTCAAAAAGAAGTACTAATTTATACAAGGACAGGGTAGCTGGCAGTTTGGCTCTGCCTAAGCAGAGCATACAATAGACAATAAGGAAACCAATTAAGATAAGATACAGACAATACAAAAGGAAAAGAAGAAAGTTACCAAGGGCCAGAAAGAAGTAGAAGTAGCAGAGTCTGGCACTCTCTTCTGGATGGAGAGGGTTAGAATTCTCTATAAGAGGGTGGCACTGTGCAAATAAATGCCGTAAAGGCGGAAACTCCGACGCCAGTACGGGTTGGTAAGGTAAAAAGGGGGAGAGAAAAAAAATCTGGTCACAAAATTCACAGAAACTCAACGTAAAACGTGACAAAAAATGTCGTAAAAGCGGAAATTCAAGGAAAAAATCTGGTCACGAATTCACGGGCCTTAAACGTGGAAAACGTGGCAAATAAATGTCGTAAATGCGGAACCACGTGCAAATACAGTTTTGTAAATAAAAGGGGAAAAAAATCTGGTAAGGAGGAAGGCTCTGACCTGTCCTAGGTCTGGTGTTTTTCTAAGGATGGGCTGCTGCTTTCCAGGC
>NC_087200.1:69658765-69663765 GCF_015104395.2 Macrobrachium nipponense
TCAACCACTTTTTTATAAAACAACTGAACTCACAATTATGAACAGTAACAATAATAACGGCACTAACAACATACTTAAAACACCAAAAAGATAACTGATTGAACAATATTATCAATATATATATAAAAAAAAAAAGTAAGTTTGACTAGTACAAAAACTTTAAGGATAATGTTAAAACTCACAAGAAATACATAAGAAGGAACTTGACAAATACACCAAATTAAAGAATAACATTATTCTTTAATTTGGTGTATTTGTCAAGTTCCTTCTTATGTATTTCTTGTGAGTTTTAACATTATCCTTAAAGTTTTTGTACTAGTCAAACTTACTTTTTTTTTTTCTCTTTTTTTTTCTATATATAATATTGTTCAATCAGTTATCTTTTGGTTGTTTTAAGTATGTTGTTAGTGCCGTTATGATTGTTACTGTTCATAATTGTGATTCAGTTGTTTTATAAAAAGTGGTTGACATAGTCAGTGTTTTTCTCTTCTGTAGTAATTGGGTCCATTGGGCAATTACTTTTTTTTTACTTTTGACTTGTTGTTGGGTGTTAAGCGGTTGGGTAATCTGGACGAATGCTGTTTCTGTTTTTGAATAAGGCCTTATGTACATACATATATAATTCTTTTCCACTTTGCTTTTGTGAGAGCTTTCTTGCTCAATAGTTTTTACGTTTTGTATTACTTTGTGCCCCGAAGATGTGGTAAATACACGAAAGTACTTGGCACTCTGTCTTTTCTTTTTGAAAATTTTCCCTGTGGCTTTTGCTGATATATATATAATATATAATACTATATATATAATATATATATATATATATATAAAATATATATATATATGTATATATTATATATGTATATATATATATATATATATACACCTATATATATATATACATATATATATATATATATATATATATTATATATATATATATATACAATCATATAGTGATATGCAAATGTATTTCAATTTATGTGGGTGTACCCCTATAAATGGTTTAAATACGTGGAAGTTTTATTCAAGGTTACGGACGGAAATGCGGATTATCTTTAAGCAAGAAAACATAGGCTAGCTATTGAGCGTGAATTCAGTTTCATACATTTTATCTCTCTCTCTCTCTCTCTCTCTCTCTCTCTCTCTCTCTCTCTCATTCTTTTGGTTATGGGGGACTTCTGTTTTGAATTGTGTTTCTTTTTTCTTGAATGTCAAGACAAAAAAAAAAAAAAAAAAAAACATTTAAAATCAAATATATTTCAATTTCTCCCGATGGTTTGGGTCAAGTTTTTATACGTTATTTTTGTGTGGACATCTGATATTCTATGATGAGAGAGAGAGAGAGAGAGAGAGAGAGAGAGAGAGAGAGAGAGAGAGAGAGGAGAAAAGTATTATTAAGGGGAAACATCAATATAGCGATAAGAAGTAAAATAAATTTCCTGAAACAATCGTCCAGGCACCAATGTATTCAATTTTTAATTAAAAATCATTAAATTTATAATTTAATAATCATATCATTGTAATCATTTAATTAAGTAAATCATTATTGTGTTCTGGTTATTTAGTTAGCTCCATGTTATTTGAAACCCGACAAAAACAAACAGGTATAATTCTGCTTGTACGGAGTATTTATAGTTTTCTATATCATCCTCCTTTTCCTTTTCTTTATTGTATTATTATTGCTATTATGATTATCATAAGTCAATATCCCTGTTTACTTGTTTCATGTAAATTGTGTTCATCTTTTGAATAGTGAACTGATATTATTATTATTATTATTATTATTATTATTATTATTATTATTATTATTATTATTATTATTATTATTATTATATTCAATCAATGCATGCAAGAAACCTTCGCGTGTGAATGATATATATCGGCAAACCCACACTGCTTCAGCGATATCAGACATTTCAGCAGCGTGCTCTGTTAGATTAAACGTTCACTCTCTTGGAAAAAAATTATTACAAATGTTCGCAGGAAGGTTTTAGGTTGCCATATACCCAAATAACAATATTTTGTAATTTTTGGACAGAAAACATATATCATCTTAATTGCATTTAGGACCGTAAAGATGGCACTTGAGGCCTTGGAACAAAATACAGGATACATCGCGAGAAATAACGTTTGTTTAAGGAAATTTAGTTTTATCTTAATCTTTACAAAACATTTTTACGATGTTTCGAAACTTTTTTATGAAATGAGTATTGCCACAGACATGGTAAGATAGATACACTTCTTTTATAGACTATGAAGATAGTGAATTGTAAATCTTTGGTCATAGCGCTAATATCTAAGATTCGAAAAGTCTCCAGTTTATCTTTATTGTTAACTTTATGGTTGATTTTAGGATAAACGACGAACATATTTCTCAAGAAAAACAATTTGCGTAGTAACCGTTATCCATTATGTGCACAGACACACACGCGAATACACACACACAAATATGAGCTTGATGACGTGCACTACGCTGCGCTGGAACTCGGTGCTCACATCCTCCCCCTACCCTCCCAATCCCCTACTTATTCCCCATCCCCCCAGCCTTTCACATCTTTTCCCCTACTCCCAAATTCCCATAACCCCCTAGCCCCCTCCCCCCCAGTTCCACCCTCAGATTTTATCATCATTATTTATTGTTAACAATATATATATATTATAGAACTATATATATAATATTATTATATATATATGTATAATATATATAGATATTAGATATGAGTATATATTCAGTTATTATATAAGTAATACAATATTATATATAATATATATATATAATATATATACTAATATACATTACTATACATAATGTAATAGCCACAATGCCCTCTTAACTTCTTAAATTCTTTGTGATCCAACTTCAAAGAAATATGACGAGATCATGATGTCTTGTAGCATGACGCAAACCCGCGATACCATATGTATCTGGTAAAATGATCATTAGATTCTACAATATATATTTATCTATCTATCTATCTATCTATCTATCTACTATATATATATATAATATATATATATATATATATATATATATATATATATATATATATATAACAGTCCGATCATGAATCAAGGAATACCAACCAATCACATATTTCTTTATTTCCAAAGTTTCGTAATGTAATTTCTTTATTAAATCACCAAAGAGCTATTGAATAATGAATAAATTAATCAAAATGTTGTTATATCAAACGTGAAACATCATTAATAAAATAAAATTCCCTAAATATAGCACAGCTGATAATAAACAGAACCAAAGATCGCCAACCAACCTCAGATTGGAGAGAGCAAAATAACAAGGCTCAAAGAAAAAATTAACACAAGGAAAGTGAGTGGAGGAGGTCTGGGGCATATGCTGGATCCACGAGGAGGTTAGTGAGGGTCCGAATCGACTCGAATTGGAAAATAAGCTCCTGTACTAGTTGTAGGCTCTCCAATCCAGAGCATTTTAATAGAAGAGCTTATTCCAACAAATCCCCATTAATTGTCTATACTTGGGTCACTATTTATCAAACAACTAGCCCCCAGTCAAGTATCCAGATGTCCTCTACTCAACTTTACCCGAGTTAACTTTCATTTTGAGCATTTTGTCTTTTGCTCTCTCCACTTAAAGGTTGTTTAACAGTCTTTGGTTCTGTTGTATTTTTTTAGCTGTATAGTATTTAGCTAGTTTTATATTTTCAATGTCTTTGGAAGCTTTTTACATTAACTTAGTATTATTCAATAGATCCCTTATGATGTAATAGGGAAATTATTACGAAACGTTGGAAATAAAGAAATATGTTGGAGTTGATTGGTTTCCTTGGTCCACCCTCAGACTGACGTCTCTTGCTGACTGTCGCATATCCCTGCCTTTGATGCATATTCAAAGTTGGGTACATGAACTACTGAAAATAGTCGAGAAAATATTCATTTAATTCTCCCTCGAGCCCCTTTCTCGTTCTTGTCCATTATTCGTTCCGTCTTGCTTTGAATGCAAACACTATTAAGGGACATTCCGAAAGAGGACGTTTTGCTTATGCATCAATCTCCTTCCTGGTCCGGATGGCTTCTCCCTCAAGTCTGACTTCTGGTCCCGTAGTGATTTCGAGATCTTTTTCCGTCAGCTTCCTTCATTTCTGTTTTTATTCGCCCATATGCTTTCAGTTTATTCTTATTCTTTGGATGCCTTTTTTTTCATATATGGAACTATATGACAGTGTTTCGTTCTTAATATTTTTATGTCATACTTCTATTTTCAGCATAATAGGCAAATGTATATATATATATATATATATATATATATATATATATATATATATATTATATATATATATATATATATACCTATCACGCTGATACTTACCCTCCGAGTGAACTATGTGTAGAGAAAAAGACCTTAATAATTTGTACAAATTATTAAGCTATATAGATGTACAAATAGATAAACTAAATAAAATAAAAAAAGACGTGAAAGGTACTGATTTAATGCTCTTAAACTCAAGAACTTGAATTCGCGGTCTAATATAACGCTAGCTGAAAGTGGGATAACTAAATGCGTTAGGTAAACTAGAAAAAAATACAAACAACAGTAACTGTCCTTTTTTTGTTTTGGACTTAAGATTCCTTGCACAAGAGTAACCTTAAGCACACTACTGGTTTTACATTTATATTTTCGCATATTATATAATATATATATTTTTCCTTTATCATTATTCTACACACATTTTCATTACTACCCATTTCTCTGGTCCACTGGTATTTCATAATTTGTATTTACTTTAGAAAGTCGCTTACTACATAAACTCATTTGGTTCTCTGTGACAATGTCATAATGCAAGACTATAACAGATTTTTTGGAAATGCCTTGGGTGTACTAAAAAGAAACTGTACTTTACTTATACCACAAAACAACAACCACTAAACACACGCACGAAGTAAAAAAGGTTGTCTTTTGAATTATCTTTCACGAACAAAGAATGTCTGAAACCTAAGAGAGTATTAACCTACATTCGGCAGCGGAT
>NC_087200.1:69666265-69668765 GCF_015104395.2 Macrobrachium nipponense
ATATATATATATAGTATATATAACGTGTATGTATACGAGTATATACACATATTTATTTATCTAATTATGACGGGTCGTTAATAGATCAGTATTTTACTCATGACGTTATAAAATTTTCCAAAAATGCTAAAAATTTAATCAAAGTAGTTGTCCTTTGGACAATTTGTATCCGAGAAGAAACTTTACGTTATATGCATTCCAACACTGGCCTGAATTTCCCCAAATATTGTAGATACAAATCAATCATAAGATGCTTTGGATGTGATATCAGTGAAATAATGTTTTAATATTTAAGAGCATAAAAGTGTCGATTCGAAAAGTAGTAGTCAACAAACCAGTATCTATCTAACTAGGTTTAAACATACTGGTGACTAAATAACAACCCTGAAAAGCATAGTATACATTGCCCATATAAAATGGATTAGATGTTAATGGTATATTTTGGCCTAATGTTCTCATGTAAATCAAGTCATGTGAAAACAAACAGGTCTGCCGATTTAATTTAATAATCACGTATCATTACGATAACGGGTTTGTTTAGGCATCCAACCTGAATTTGATAGGAGTACTCACGTCTAAATCAACTACTATGTGACGTGGTGACTGGTGCATCAAGTCTACTGTTGCTCATCCACAAACACAAAATAGTAAGTGTTCGATTTCCAGGGTTGGTGCACTTAACGTGTGTATCTACTCTTAGTAGCGTATCATTTCCGAGGTGAAATTATGTCAGTAATAACGGCCTATTTATGTATTACGCTAGAAACAACGCAAACACAAACCAACTAACACGCGCACGTAAACACTTGGTATTTCTACGTTTGTGTGTATGCATGTTAACGTGGGGGTACAAACAGATCCAGTGCTAATTTTAACATAATTATTGATTGTGTGGAGATATTTTCCTAACCTGAGTCCTGACGTTTTCCGTTCATTTTTTTTTCTTTTTTTTTTTTTTTTTTGCATTTTTTTTTTTTTTTTGCAAAGCGCTTCCGGTAAGCTACATGATTATCAGCGATAGAAGCCGATAACATAAACTCCAGGCTTTATTCTGTCCTTGCCAGAAAAGAAATGTAAAGGTTTATATGCAAAGCATTATACTCTCTAAACTCGACTTGTTTAATGTTTGACCCTTTTTCTTGGACTTGGTGAAATCGGAAATCCTCACCATTACGATAATGTGTTTTGTGATCCCTTGATACCTTTTTAAGTTAATATTCTTTTGTCACGTTAACAGCGTTATCTCTACGTAATCAGTTAAAAGCATTTTGAAATTAACGATAAATTTTCAAATAACAGTCGATTTTCCTCTTCTTACTTGTAGTTAATTGATTTACTCAAGTATACGTTATATTTTAATATTACTATATTACGAAAAGACTGACTTTCAAATTCTATTATCATTATTATTATTATTATTATTATTATTATTATTATTATTATTATTATTATTATATTATTATTATTATAACAATAATTCTATTTATTCATAGCATTTATCACAAACAACTGTCATAAATAACGCAATGATGTTTATCTCAATATCCTTAAATAATAGAGAGTTACTGCAATGTAATGTTTTCTTAAGGTATAAAAAGGGTAGTCATTTTAATACCTTCCAAGTTGTACTGCCTAATGAAGCATGTATGGGAAAAGGAAGAGAGAGAGAGAGAGAGAGAGAGAGAGAGAGAGAGAGAGAGAGAGAGAGAGAGAGAGAGAGAGAGAGCGTGGAAGACCGAGATAGGGAGAAATGTGGAAGCCATTCGCTAGATACCTGGTCTTCTTAAATGAGAATTTTCTCTAATATTCGCTTAATCGGAGAGTAAGCCTATACACTACTTTGTTGTTGCTGTTGTCGTTCTTCCTGTCGTTGTTCTTGTTTGGGGGAGGGATAGGAAAGCGCAAAGGAAATGCATAAAAAGATGTGAAAAGGGTGTTTCGCATTGAGTTAGAGATACAGGAACTCTAGGATAGGATATTTATGATTTATTTATTAGAATGAAAATATAAAAAATAAATATTGTGCATGTTAAACAGTACAAAACAATTATTACTAATAAAATATAGCATATTATCTTAATTTTCTTTGGTGAAACAATGGACTATTTGACAGTAGATTTTAGCATGCGACTCAAGTAAGCTGGACGTCGGATCACGCCTTGTTTGTGATGTAAAGTTACTCTTTGCACAACATTACCATTCATCAGACCTGCTTGGAGCCTCTCGTTTTAATATGCATATCTGTCTTTTACAGCAAAAAATATCATTAGAAAGGGGAGAGTTATCATTAGTTTTATGTTTGTGCTTTTAATTGCTTCTAAGGAACTTGATAATATTCTTAGTGTTAATACCAAAGAATGCAGTATTTACATACTATAATGGTCAGATTAATGGCATTGCCAATTAGAATAGTACAACGTCATTAAATATAAAATTGCAAAGGATTACATCCACTTAATCGCTCACATGATGGGCTCTCAGATCTTTTCTAATTGCCCTT
>NC_087200.1:69671265-69696265 GCF_015104395.2 Macrobrachium nipponense
CAGACGAAGTTCATCAAAACAGGTATGAGGTAATCTTGTAAGTAATTAAATTAATCAAAAGGCATCACTTTATCAACAACTTTAAAAGTCTAAGTATTTCCCTGATTTCAGAAGTCTAAGTACTTCCCTGGTTCTAAGTCGCTTCAAGTAAATTGAAGGAAAGCAAATCAATTACCACTCTATGTTTTTACCTAACATAATCATAATTAAATGCAAATATACTTGTTACAAATGAAATACTTATAAAAATTCTAAATACAAAAATTTATTATTAAATTCAAAATTTATAAGTAAAATTCACAATATCAGGGAAAATTACTGTTAATTGAAAACAATGTAAAGTTTAATTAATTCTTGAATCAAATAAGTAGAATTAAATCAAAATTAATTTATCACAAAATTCAAGAAAATTAATTCAATTGAAATTCAAAAGTGTTAGGCAATAATTGAAAATTTGAAATTAATTCACAAGTGATAAACAATAATAAAACTTGAAAAGAATTCTAAGTAAACGCAAATTAATTCACAAATGTTAAATCTAATTAAATGTGCAATGATTAAGCAATGAAAATAACTAAGTCAATTAAATTGTGAATGCAAATGAAAATATAAAATAAAAAGGCACACTTCAATAAGAAAATGAACAAGTGCACAAACAATGAAACAAACACAAAACACAAAAATATGAAATGTATAAAAGTGTAAATCGTTTTCACTCAAAACATTGTAACCATCAGTTTTTACCAAACCTTCATAACCATCTCTTATTAGTTATTAGTTAAGCACAGTTCCTATCCGTTATAAGTTATTAGTTGCAACTAATAAAAATATAACACACTTTACCTTTTTGGTATACCAACTTCTTTCTTTGCTGCAGGCTTGTTTCACTTTACCAAAAACAAGGCGCCGTTACGAAACAATGTTTGTTCAGATTCCACAAAAACACTAAATAACACTAAACAAACTCTAAGAAATATCAAATATGAAATCTCAAGTTACGAGTGACCAATTTATGTTACATTACTTTAAGATCAAAAGTGCTATGCGATGGAGAGAGAGGGAGAGAGAGAGAGGGAGATCTGATCGCCTCGCGGTTCTAAGATGTAATAATTTCTCTTCCCTTACAGAAGCTGGACTGGGCAGATGACACAAAACGTTTTGAGACAATAATTCTTCTAGAAGCTTCGAAATGTCACGCAACTTCACATAAAAAATGTGTAATCCGCACGTGATTCTCGGCAAAGACATACCCGCATGAGTCCAATCTGTTAAAAAAAAAAAAAAAAAAAAGACATGTACTCTACTCGATCGGCATGGAGCAGAAGGCTTATCACATACGATGACAGATTCTCAAAACGTAAATGAAGATTTGAGCTCGCTTATCAAACGCGTTGACAGAATTAGGAAAGCAAACGGATCTCAATCTCAAGGTGTTGGCATAATAGGGAAACAACCATAGTTTCGAACGGACAAAGAAAATCTCTCTTTTTACTTCTACATTATATATATATATATTCTTTTACAACATGTAATGCAAAATCTGAACACACATTTTGAAACATCCTATCTCTAAGCTATCTAGGGATCTGAAAAAATGTTACACAATTCTACATAACATTTTTATACAGTCACAGAGGGGATATATGCATTTTGAAAGTAGCAATATATAATATACCTCCCCCCGGAGGATTTTTTATCACGGTGTTGAATCCAATGATTTGCAACGAGATAAATAATCAGCAACTACATTGTTTTTGCCACTAATGTGCTGCACTCTTAAGTTATACTGTTGCAGGCACAAAGACCACCTGGTCAGTCTTTGATTATGATTTTTCATTCTCTGGATAGATGATAGTGGATTGTGATCAGACAACACTAAAATTTCTTCATTCCTAGCTCTATTCACATACACTTCATATTTTTTCAATGCTGTGATTAAGGCTAAAGTTTCCTTCTCAATTGTCGAGTATACTTTCTGATGTTTTTTTCAGTTTTGTAGACATGAAGCACACAGGATGGTAGATATTATTTTCATCTTCTTGAAGTAGAACAGCTCCAACACCACAGTCTGACGCATCAACTTGTATCACAAATTTCTTGTCAAAGTCTCGAGCTTGAAGTACTGGTCTTGAAGTTAAAATGGCTTTTACCTTCTCAAAGGATTCTTGACACTCTGGAGTCCAAATAAACTTAGCTTTGGGACTAGTCAAGTCTGTCAAGGGAGCTACTACGGCTGAGAAATTGGGACAGAAACGACGATAAAATCCAGCCATGCCCAAAAATCTCTGTAGCTGTTTCCTGGTAGTAGGTGGGGTAGCCTTACGGATACCTTATACATTAGCATTTACTGGAGCAAGAAGGCCTTTCCCAACTTCAAACCCAAGATACTGCACAGTTGCCTTTCCAAACTCACTCTTCTCTAGGTTGACTGTTAATCCTACTTCTTGTAGTTTCTTGTAAACTTTCCTCAGAATCTTCAGATGTTCTTCCCACGTTGTAGAGTAAACCACGATGTCATCTAGGTATACACCTACTCCTTCTATTGATCCTAGCAGTTGATCCATCACTCGTTGAAATGTTGCCGGTGCATTCATCAAACCAAACGGCAGAACAGTATACTGATACAGTCCAAATGGAGTAATAAAAGCTGACAGCAACTTCGCATTCTCATCTAAGGGAATTTGATAATATCCTTTCAACAAGTCTATCTTGGAAACAAACTTGGCTTGCCCAATATTATCAAGTAACTGATCTATAAGAGGGATAGAATTCAGTTTCCTATAATCAGTACACATCCTAAATGAACCATCTGGTTTCTTCACTAACACACATGGAGAACTGAAGTGACTTGAACTAGGTTCTGCTAATCCATGTTGCAGCAAATACTCAACTTCTTTCTTCAAAATATCTCGATGATACGGTGATTAGCGATAGGCTCTTTGCTTGAAAGGTCTTCCATCTTCTTGAATCTTGATTTCATGCTTGGTCAGATCAGTACGTCTAAGCAGATCTGAAAAAAGTTCTGGAAAACTTCTAATTACTTCACTTAAGTCTTCACCTTGTTCAACACTCAGATGTTCCAGTTTATACTCAAAATTTTCCAAAATTGAAGAATTATTCATCTTGCTTGCAGTTCCCAATTCGTAGCCATCATCGTCTTCTGTAGATAAAGTTGTTTGGGTTATTGACACAGTTTCAGTTTTAGTTTCTGAGAAATAAGGTTTCAAGAGGTTCACATGTATCTTCCATTGTCTTCTTCTTTCTGGTGTTTCAATCACATAAATTCTATCACTTAACTTCTGAATTATCTTGTAAGGACCTTGAAATTTATTAGTGAGGGGAAATCTCTTGACAGGTGAGAACACTAACACTTGTTGACCAACACTAAAACTTCTTAGCTTAGTCTTAACATCAAATCTCCTTTTCATTTTCTCTTGACTCATTTTCAAGTTTTCTAAAGAGAATTTTCTAATCTCTTTCAACCTTTTCCTTAAGTTCTTCACATAATCTTCTTGGCTTTCCTCTTGATTTTCTTCCCAATTTTCTGCAAGAATCTTCAATGGTCCTCTCACTTCTCTTCCAAAAATCATCTCATTAGATGAACATCCCATACTTTCTTGATAAGCACTCCTAACTTCAAATAACATTAATGGTAAACACACATCTCATTCTCTTCCTGACTCAGAACAATACTTTGTCAGCATACTTTTCAATGTCTGGTGGAACCTTTCCAAGGCACCTTGAGTCTCTGGATAATAGGCAGTGGATAACTGTTGTTTCACTCCTAACAAATTCATCACATCTTGGAATAACTTTGAAGTAAAGTTTGTTCTTCTGTCACTTTGTACTATCTCTGGTATACCAAACTTTGAGAAAAACTCCACAAGTTTTTCAGCAACTATCTTGGCAGATATGTTTCTGACAGGGATTGCTTCTGGATATCTTGTCACAGGACACATTAATGTTAACAAATACTCATTTCCTTTCTATGTCTTCGGCAGTGGTCCAACCATATCTATAATCACTTTGCTAAAGTGTTCTCCTCTGACTTCTATAGGTTGTAGGGGGCTTTCTTGATGGTTTCGTTTGGTTATCCAGCTATCTGGCAGGTATGGCACTCACGACAGAACCTGCTAACATCTTTGTGAAGTCCAGGCCAGAAAAAATATTTCATGATCATCTCCACAGTCTTCCTGATTCCCATATGTCCAGACTCATGAGCTACTGGAACCACTTGCTTTCTCAATGGATATGGAATCAAAATTTTATGATATTCGCCCCATACAGCATCTCCTGGTATATCTGTAGGTCTATACGTCCTTCAGATAGTAACAGGTAGGAGTTTGTTGCATCTCTTCTCGATCAACAACTCTGAAGAACAAATCAGTTAACGATGCATCCTTCTTCTGCAAGTCCATCAGCTTCTCTCTTGTCACTTGACCAACTTCAAGGGTTGAATTCTCAATATCTCCTAACTCAGCTACTGTAGTTTCACTACTGTCTTCAGGTACACTTTGACTACTCAGAGTCTCTTCAGGAACATCAGGTTCTTCTTCTTCATCGTCGTCGTCTTCTTCACCTTCTTGGGAAATCTCTTCTTGTTCAGCACTATGGGAAACGTCACTTCCCTGGAATAATTCTTGCAAACACAAAGATCCTTCACTTGATCCTTCTTGGGTGTGTAAATCCTCAGTTTCTTCACTTGTAGTCGTAGTCCTCTTCATACTTCTGGTAGTTACACAACTAGGAAACAGGTGGGGGTTATTCTTCTCCAACTCTACTGTAGGACTAATCCTCAATGGTTTGTCTGTCACTACAGGACAAGGAATAAATGGCACACCACCAACTTCATTCCCCAACAGAACATGTACACCTTCCACAGCCAGTGAGTCCTTTACAGCAAAATCAACATTCCCTGTCACCAATTCACATGACAGGTGTAAGTGGCATATAGGAGTTACTTCTTCTCCTCCTATACCCTTCATAATAACTGAATCTCCTGTGAGACTCTTCTCCAACTGAGGGTGAGAACCACGTACTACCACACTATGGTTACTCCCTGTATCACGTAATATCTTGACAGGTACCTGCACACTTCTTTCTTGAGCTGACAGCATACCGTCATAGATATATGGCTTAAAAGCCTCCACGCTGCTAAGCCACTCACTGCTTGAGGTAACATTTCCACTGGTTGCTAAACATTCAGCTTGTTTAGTTTCATTCTTCTCTGGAGTCTGATTCTTTCCCACACTGCTCTTCGTAGTTTGTTTCACCTGGTCACCTTTTTTCAATTTGACCAACTGGTTTTGACTGCTGTTGATTCCGGTAACACTCTTGACTGTAGTGTCCTACTCTTCCACACTTGAAACAGACAACATTAGGTTTCTGTAACTGTCTTGAAAAACTGGATGAGGATTTCACATTAATTTGCTGAGTTGTATTACCTTGTGTACTCTTGGTAGTATCACTTGTAGGTTTCCCATTAAATTTGTTCCTGTTATTTGGATAAGACTTAAAACCTGGGCGTTGTTGACTCTGGTACTTGACAGTGTAATTACGTTTACTACTGATTTTATTGTAATCTTCACTCAGTGTAGCAGCTTTGTCAAGTTTCTTCACCTCTCTCTCTCTTAAATAGGCTCTTATATGTTCAGGAATTCCCTTAAGATACTGTTCAAGAACAAGTAACTCTTCTAACTCATCAAAAGTTTTAACTTTAGCAGCTTCTAACCAACGTTTGAAACACTTTCTCACTTTGTAAGCATAATCTAAGAATGTTCCCTTCTCATCTTTTCTTAAATTTCAGAATCTTTCATTGTAGTACTCTGGGGTCATCTGGTAAACTTGTAGCACCTTGTGTTTAAGTACCTTGTAGTCTTTACACTGATCAGCTGTTAAGGCTAGATAAGCACTTCTCCCTGTACCAATCAAGACACTTTGTAGCAAAACTGACCGTTTATCCTCTGGCCATCCCATACCTGAAGCCACTTTCTCAAAGTGATCAAAAAACTCATCTGGAGCTTTTTCAGTAAACTTAGGGATTAACTTCTGTACTCTCACTACATCAAATACAGGGTCTTGATTACCTTGGTTAGGGTTAGACGGTGTTACAGGTAATGTGGATCTAGCTTTTATTAATTCCATTTCCCTTCCATGTCTTGCGATTTCTCTTTCCTCTTCTGCTGCTTTTTCTTCTTCTCTTTCTCTTCTTTCTTGTTTTTACCTGTCTATTCTCTCTCTTTCAGCAAGCATTTTCAGCTTAATCAGATTCTCTTCTGCTTCAATGCGACTAAGCTCTAACTCTGCATCAATTTTCTCTTTCTTTTCTGCTTGCTTATTTATGAGATCAGCATGTGCTACATTCAACAACTCTTGAGCCAATTCTAACTCATCTTCATCAATTGTTCTACGAGAGTTTATCAATGATTCCATAGCAATACATCTTATTTGTGCCTATATCATACTAGTAGACACATAACCAACACATGCCACTGCTAAAGCGCTCCACTGTCAGAGTGGTTTCAGACAAAACGTGGATGGAAGGGGCTGCTAAAAATTCCTGAACCTTGAACTGAGCCATTTTCCTCTAAGTTATCAACTTACAATTCAATATAATAAATGCAAAACAAAACTATATGGTCACTCTCCTAACAAAATATATCCCTAACACCACCAGTATATTCTAAAGTGATAATGAAATCTGCTTTCCCGGGTCTCTGGGCACCATTAATACAATGTTACGAAGTGCCAAGTATCTGGTTACCAATCATCAATTATTACCTCACCAAAAGCAAGACACCTGAACCCTCATAACAGGTACTAAACGACTGAATACTCTAAAGGCAACAGTGATCCCTTAACACTTACCAGTATTGCAGAAAATCAGAATAAGTTCATCAAAACAGGTGTGAGGTAATCTTGTAAGTAATTAAATTAATCAAAGGGCATCACTATATCAACAACTTTAAAAGTCTAAGTATTTTCCTGATTTCAGAAGTCTAAGTACTTTCCTGGTTCTAAGTCACTTCAAGTAAATTGAAGGAAAGCAAATCAATATACCACTCTATGTTTCTACCTAACATAATCATAATCATAATTAAATGTAAATATACTGGTTACAAATGAAATACTTATAAAAATTTTAAATACAAAAATTTATTATTAAATTCAAAATTTATAAGTAAAATTCACAATAACAGGGAAAATTACTGTTACTTAAAAACAAAGTAAAGTTTAATTAACTCTTGAATCAAATAAGTAGAATTAAATCAAAATTAATTTATCACAAAATTCAAGAAAATTACTTCAATTGAAATTCAAAAGTGTTAGGCAATAATTGACAATTTGAAATTAATTCACAAGTGATAAACAATAATAAAACTTGAAAAGAATTCTAAGTAAATGCAAATTAATTCACAAGTGTTAAATTTAATTAAATGTGCAATGATTAAGCAATGAAAATAACGAAGTCAATTAAATTGTGAATGCAAATGAAAATATAAAATAAAAAGACACACTTCAATAAGAAAATGAACAAGTGCACAAACAATGGAACAAACACAAAACACAAAAATACGAAATGTGTAAAAGTGTAAATCGTTTTCACTCTAAACATTGTAACCATCAGTTTTTACCAAACCTTCATAACCATCTCTTATTAGTTATTAGTTAAGCACCGTTCCTATCAGTTATTAGTTCTTAGTTGCAACTAATAAAAATATAACAAACTTTACATTTTTGGTATACCAACTTCTTTCTTTGCTGCAGGCTTGTTTCACTTTACCAAAAACAAGGCGCCGTTACGAAACAATGTTTGTTCAGATTCCACAAAAACACTAAATAACACTAAACAAACTCTAAGAAATATCAAATATGAAATCTCAAGTTATGAGTGACCAATTTACGTTATGTTACTTTAAGATCAAAAGTGCTATGTGATGGAGAGAGAGGGAGAGAGAGAGAGGGAGATCTGAACGCCTCGCGGTTCTAAGATGTAATAATTTCTCTTCCCTTACGGAAGCTGGACTGGGCAGATGACACAAAATGTTTTGAGACAATAATTCTTCTAGAAGCTTCGAAATCTTACGCAACTTCACATAAAAAATGTGTATCCACACGTGATTCTCGACAAAGACATGCCCATATGAGTCCAGTCTGTTAAAAAAAAAAAGACACGTACTCTACTCGATCGACACGGAGCAGAAAGCTTATCACATACGATAACAGATTCTCAAAACATAAATGAAGATTTGAGCTCGCTTATCAAACGCGTTGACAGAATTAGGAAAGCAAACGGATCTCGCAGACCCTCCAATCTCAGTGTTGACTTAATAGGGAAACAACCATAGTTTCGAACAGACAAAGAAAATCTCTCTCTTTTTACTTCTATGTTATATATATATATTCTTTTACAACATGTAATGCGAAATCTGAACACACATTTTAAAACATCCCATCTCTAAGCTATCTAGGGATCTGAAAATATGTTACACAATTCTACATAACATTTTTATACAGTCACAGAGGGGATATATGCATTTTGAGAGTAGCAATATATAATATATATATATATATATATATATATATATATATATATATATATATATATATATATATATATATATATATATATATATATATATATATATATATTATATATATATATAAATATCGAGCTACAATGTCCTTTAATATCTAATTCGCTCTACTCGGAATTAATATATTTTCATATATGCTTAACCGAAGGGGAATTTTTCTCGATAATAGATTTGCCTGGACCAGGGCGCGAACCTATGGATCCTTTCAAACCCAGGAACGTCAGTGAAGCGTTACCTACTACACCACCGCGAGAGGCCAAGTTAATGTGCCTCTCACCTCTATATCCTTTCGGGGGTGGGAGCGCAGGTAATTAGTGGTTTGGAGACAACATCAACCCACCTCGACTCCGTAGTGTTTGTAGTGCTTTTGACAGCACGTAGCCAATCTATAAGTCATATCACATTTCCGTGATTGCATTATAACAAATATCCGAGCTACAATGGTCCTTTTAATATCTAATTCGCTCTACTCGGAATTAATATATTTTCATATATGCTTAACGAAGGGGAATTTTTTCTCGATAATAGATTTGCCTGGACCAGGGCGCGAACTATGGATCCTTTCAAACCCAGGAACGTCAGTGAAGCGTTTACCTACTACACCACCGCGAGAGGCTCAAAAGTTCATGTCGCCTCTCACCCTCATATACCTTTCGCGCGCAGGTAATTAGTGGTTTGGAGACAACATCAACCCACCTCGACTCCGGTAGTGTTTGTAGTGCTTTTGACAGCACGTAGCCAATCTATAAGTATATCACATTTCCGTGTTCATATACAATATCGAGCTACAATGTCCTTTAATATCTAATTCGCTCTACCTCGGAATTAATATATTTTCATATATGCTTAACCGAAGGGGAATTTTTTTCTCGATAATAGATTTGCTGGACCAGGGCGCGAAACCTATGGATCCTTTCAAACCCAGGAACGTCCAGTGAAGCGTTTACTACTACACCACCGCGAGAGGCTAAAAGTTCATGTCGCCTCTCACCTCATATACCTTTCGCGCGCAGGTAATTAGTGGTTTGGAGACAACATCAACCCACCTCGACTCCGGTAGTGTTTGTAGTGCTTTTGACAGCACGTAGCCAATCTATAAGTCATATCACATTTCCGTGATTCATATACAAATATCGAGCTACAATGTCCTTTAATACTAATTCGCTCTACCTCGGAATAATAATATTTTCATATATGCTTAACCGAAGAAGGGGAATTTTTTCTCGATAATAGATTTGCCTGGACCAGGGCGCGAACCTATGGATCCTTTCAAACCCAGGAACGTCAGTGAAGCGTTACCTACTACACCACCGCAAGAGAGGCTAAAACGTTCATGTCGCCTCTCACCCTCATATACCTTTCGCGCGCAGGTAATTAGTGGTTTGGAGACAACATCAACCCACCTCGACAAACACTACCGGAGTCGAGGTGGGTTGATGTTGTCTCCAAACCACTAATTACCTGCGCGCGAAAGGTATATGAGGGTGAGAGGCGACATGAACTTTTAGGCCTCTCGCGTGGTGTAGTAGGTAACGCTTCACTTGACGTTCCTGGGTTTTGAAAGGATCCATAGGTTCGCGCCCTGGTCCAGGCAAATCTATATCGAGAAAAAAATTCCCTTCGGTTAAGCATATATGAAAATATATTAATTCCGAGGTAGAGCGAATTAGATATTAAAGGACATTGTAGCTCGATATTTTGTATATGAATCACGGAAATGTGATATGACTTATAGATTGGCTACGTGCTGTCAAAAGCACTACAAACACTACCGGAGTCGAGGTGGGTTGATGTTGTCCTCCAAACCACTAATTACCTGCGCGCGAAAGGTATATGAGGGGTGAGAGGCGACATGAACTTTTAGCCTCTCGCGTGGTGTAGTAGGTAACGCTTCACTGACGTTCCTGGAGTTTGAAAGGAATCCATAGGTTCGCGCCCTGTCCAGGCAAATCTATTATCGAGAAAAAATTCCCCTTCGTTAAGCATATATGAAAATATATTAATTCCGAGTAGAGCGAATTAGATATTAAAGGACATTGTAGCTCGATATTTGTATATGAATCACGAAATGTGATATGACTTATAGATTGGCTACGTGCTGTCAAAAGCACTACAAACACTACCGGAGTCGAGGTGGGTTGATGTTGTCTCCAAACCACTAATTACCTCGCGCGAAGGTATATGAGGGTGAGAGGCGACATGAACTTTTAGCCTCTCGCGGTGGTGTAGTAGGTACGCTTCACTGACGTTCCTGGGTTTGAAAGGATCCATAGGTTCGCGCCCTGGTCCAGGCAAATCTATTATCGAAAAAATTCCCCTTCGGTTAAGCATATATGAAAATATATTAATTCCGAGGTAGAGCGATTAGATATTAAGGACTTGTAGCTCGATATGTATATGATCACGGAAATGTGATATGACTTATAGATGCTACGTGCTGTCAAAAGCACTACAAACACCTACCGGAGTCGAGGTGGGTTGATGGTGTCTCCAACCACTAATTACCTTGCGCGCGAAAGGTATATGAGTGAGAGGCGACATAACTTTTAGCCTCTCGCGGTGGTGTAGTAGGTACGCTTCACTGACGTTCCTGGTTTGAAAGGATCATAGGTTCGCGCCTGGTCCAGGCAAATCTATTTATCGAGAAAAATTCCCTTCGGTTAAGCATATATGAAAATATATTAATTCCGAGGTAGAGCGAATTAGATATTAAAGGACATTGTAGCTCGATATTTGTATATGAATCACGGAAATGTGATATGACTTATAGATTGGCTACGTGCTGTCAAAAGCACTACAAACACTACCGGAGGTCGAGGTGGGTTGATGTTGTCTCCAAACCACTAATTACCTGCGCGCGAAAAGGTAATATGAGGTGAGAGGCGACATGAACTTTTAGCCTCTCGCCGCGGTGTAGTAGGTAACGCTTCACTGACGTTCCTTGGGTTTGAAAGGATCCATAGGTTCGCGCCCTGGTCCAGGCAAATCTATTTTATCGACAAAAATTCCCCTTCGGTTAAGCATATATGAAAATATATTATTCCGAGGTAGAGCGAATTAGATATTAAAGGACATTGTAGCTCGATATTTGTATATGAATCACGGAAATGTGATATGACTTTAGATTGCTACGTGCTGTCAAAAAGCACTACAAACACTACCGGAGTCGAGGTGGGGTTGATGTTGTCTCCAAACCACTAATTACCTGGCGCGCGAAAGGTATATGAGGGTGAAGGCGACATGAACTTTTAAGCCTCTCGCGGTGGTGTAGTAGGTAACGCTTCACTGACGTTCCTGGGTTTGAAAGGATCCATAGGTTCGCGCCCTGGTCCAGGCAAATCTATTATCGAGAAAAAATTCCCTTCGGTTAAGCATATATGAAATATAGATTCCGAGGTAGAGCGAATTAGATATTAAAGGACATTGATTGTAGCTCGATATTTGTATATGAATCACGGAAATGTGATATGATTATAGATTGGATACGTGCTGTCAAAAGCAGCTACAAACACTACCGGAGTCCGAGGTGGGTTGATGTTGTCTCCAAACCACTAATTACCTGCGCGCGAAAGGTATATGAGGGTGAGAGGCGACATGAACTTTTAGCCTATCGCGTGGTGTAGCCAGGTACGCCTTCACTGACGGTTCCTGGGTTTGAAGGATCCATAGGTTTCGCGCCCTGGTCCAGGCCAAATCTATTATCGAGAAAAAACTTCCCCTTTCGGTAAGCATAGAATATGAAAAATATAAATGAATAACGATTGGTAGAGTTCGAATTAGATATTAAAGACATTGTAGCTCGATATTGTATATGAATCACGGGAAATGTGATTATGACTATAGATTGGCTACGTGCTGTCAAAAGCACTACAAACACTACCGGAGTCGAGGGTGGGTTGATGTTGTCTCCAAACCACTAAATTACTGCGCGCGAAAGGTATATGAGGGTGAGAGGCGACATGAACTTTTAGCCTCTCGCGGTTGGTGTAGTAGGTAACGCTTCACTGACGTTCCTGGGTTTGAAAGGATCCATAGGTTTCGCGCCCTGATCCAGGCAAATCTATTATCGAGAAAAATTCCCCTTCGGTTAAGCATATATGTATATTAATTATCGGCGTAGGTAGAGCGAATTAGATATTAAAGGACATTGTAAAAGCTCGATATTTGTATTCCTGAATCACACGGAACATGTGATATGACTATAGATTGGCTACGTGCTTGTTCAAAAGCACGGACACACTACGGATGTCGCTAGGTGGGTGATGTTTGTCTCCAAACCACTAATTACCTGCGCGCGAAAGGTATATGAGGGTGAGAGGCGACATGAACTTTTAGCCTCTCGCGGTGGTGTAGTAGTAACGCTTCACTGACGTTCCTGGGTTTGAAAGGATCCATAGGTTCGCGCCCTGGTCCAGGCAAATCTATTATCGAGAAAAAATTCCCCTTCGGTTTAAGCATATATGAAAATATATTAATCCGAGGTAGAGCGAATTAGATATTAAAGGACATTGTAGCTCGATATTTGTATATGAATCACGGAAATGGATATGACTTATATATATATATATATATATACATATATATATATATTATATATATATATACGTATTATATATATATATATATATATATATATATATATATATATATATATATATATATATATCTATATATATTATATATAATGTGTGTATGAAGTATATATTAGGCCCAATATCGTCATATTCCCAAATATTAAGGTACATGCACCATTTCATAACGAATTCTTGATAACTTAGGCTTAACTTACAACTCAAGGGATTGATAACTGCCAAGCGCTTCTAAGCCGGATAGGATTTGAATCGGTTTAGAAAAACCCGACGTGACAATGGCACTTACTAATATAATTCACCTGGTGTGCAAGTTATTCCCAATGTACAAAGGATTAGATATACATATATATATATATATATATATATATATATATATATATATATACATGTATATATACTATATATATATATATATATTATATATATATATATATATATATATATATATCTAATCCGTTGTGCCTTGGGAATAACTTGCACACCAGGTGAATTATATTATTCTCAATAGCAAGATCCGAATAACCCTGCAAACAAAAGCACACATAAACGAACAGAACACACAAACAGATATATATATATATATATATATATATATATATAGTATATATAAGACATATATATCTATAATATATATATATATATATACATATATATATATATATATATATATACATATATATATATATCTATATATATATATATATATATATATATATATGCCGTTACCTATGTTAGGGTTGAAGTGATGTCTTTGAAGTTCCGACGGTGCTTACTTTTTTTTTTTCATGTATATATGGCGGCTGGATACTCTAGAGATTTATGTATCGCGCTGAACAAAGCTCCAAAGCCTTCCGAAGAACGAGTGTAAGGTCGACCGGAAAACCTCAGTCAGGGTACGATACATACATACATACGTACATACATATACATATAATATTATATATATATATATTATATATGTAGGATATTATAAGTAGTATATATATATATAATATAATATATATTATAGTTAGATATATTATATTTATATATATAATCAATATATATATTAGTAATATATATAATAATATATATATATATATTATTCTACTATATATAGATATATATAATATATTTATATATATAATATATATATAGTATATATATATATCTACCTAATATATATATACGTATATATCTATATATATATATTATTATATATATATATATTATATATTGTATTATATATACTAATATATATTATATATAGATATTAATATCATCAGTAATATATATATATATATATAGATATATATACAATACTATATATTAATTATAGTAGATATATATATATTATATTATATATATATATAATTATATATATATACTAGCTACTATATATATATTATATATATATATATATATAATAATATTATATATATATTATATACATATATAATTATCACTATAGATGAATATATATATATCTACTATATATATTATATATATATATATATTATATATAGAATACTATATATATTTATGTACGTATGTATGTATGTATTGGTATGTATGTATCGTACACCCTGACATGAGGTTTTTCCGGTCGACCTTACACTATCGTTCTTCGGAAGGCTTTGGAGCTTTGTTCAGCGCGTGATACATAAATCTCCAGAGTATCCAGCCGACCATACATATAAAGAAAAAAAAAAAAAAAAAAAAGTAAACACCGTCGGGAACTACAAAGACATCACTTCAACCCTAACATAGGTAACGGCATATATATATATATATATATATATATATATATATATATATATATATATATATATATATATATATATATATATATATATATATATCTGTTTGTGTGTCTGTTCGTTTATGTGTGCGTTTGTTTGCAGGGTTATTCGGATCTTGCTATTGAGAATAGTAAAGGAAGTAGGATATTACTTTTTTTTTATTTTATTTATTTTTGCGTCGGAGAAAACTAAATTTTTTCCTTATATAAAAAACATGCCTACTTTCAGGGTGAATAGATGGCATTTCTTTACGTGATCATGGCGAGAGATACTTCCTATGCTAAAATCTGAAAACAGGTTGAAAACAGATAATACGGAATAAGTTTATATGCTGATATTTTTCTTCTATAAATGTTTTGTTTTGACCATACTCTTAATTTTCGTTTTGTGATTTTGATCTTGTTATCTACTTTGGGCTTCCAAGCCTGTGTTTTTTTTCTTTCTTTTTTCTAAACTCGACAATTCCACATATTGTGTTCCAAACTCTCATCTTTTCTTCACAATCAGAATAGAAAAGTATATGCATCCATCCTTCTATACAGTAACGTTTTTACGCTCTTAATTTAATTGCCATCGCTGCCCTACTCAATTATTTTACTTGTATTAATCTGTGTTAATCAATTACTAGTCATTGATAAACACAACTTATTACCAACCAAGCGATATTCTTCCTCGCTTGAACCACTCTTATGTAAATTTATGATCCTTTCAGGCCCTCACTTCTCTATATCTAAGAATTTTAGCTTTTTATTGATCCTCTGTTTCTTAGTGTCTTGATTAAGTTTTGAATTTCTATTTCGGTTAAGTTATTTATGCTTATGTTAACGAAAGTAATGTATTGCCACTTTATATGCTCTAGTCTTTATGCAAGCCATAGCCAAGGCAAGAAGGGGAGTGTGGCGAGTGAGATGGAAGGAGCGGTTGGGAAGAGGGGTAATAGACGTGGCGATCAATGTTCCTACAAACGAGATACCACCATATCATGAATAGTAAAGGAAGACTTGAACAAAGCAGCCCTCACCACCACTAACACCACCACCTATGAAATATTCATAATCAAATATCTCTGACATCTCTCCTTGTTTTCAAGCTGAATTACGCCTAGAATCTGCATCTAATCCCGGTTCAATACAAAACCCTTCAATATATCTATAAACAGCATAGCCCGTACATATAAACATGTTGCTAATCCCCTATCTACTTCCATCTTTGGAGGTTCCTCTCTCTCTCTCTCTCTCTCTCTCTCTCTCTCTCTCTCTCTCTCTCTCTCTCTCTCTAGTAGAAGATAAGCGATTTTTTAATTGTAACACTTATTTTCAAATGTCGATCATGACCAATCCTAACATTACTAGCACTCATGTTTTATTTTTTGAGAAACAAGTTGTAATTACTAAACAGTAATATAAATTTACATTTTATTCAATGTATCAGTTTCATCAGTGGTAAAAATTCTATGAAAATAAGTAAATGGTTAATACTTTTTATTCAGTAAACAATTAATATGGCATGGAATATCCTCCCACACTTCACTCACCTAAAATGACAGGAATACTTATTTGAACCAACGCATTTACTAATCATATCAATTGACATTTGTTTGACTTTCCCCACTTCATTTCTGAGTTTCCAGGGTTTTTGTGAGTCTGTTTATACATTAATAATGGCGCACACATGTAATTAAATTATCATATTTATCATCACAAAATATGCTAGATATTGATCATTTCTTTTCTTTTTCTCAACAGAAGATAAATTAACATGTTAGAATCTGAACATATTAGCAAATATGTTGTTACTATGCTCAACATATCCAATATCAAATATCATAGTTTAATTTTCCACGGTTTGTGTCTCGTAGTTTTATTAATAAATGATACTATTATGAGTATTCTTATTATTGTTATTGTTATTATCTAGCAAATACTTATACAGAAATTATGTATGATAAATTTATAAAGCAATTACGCCTACGGGCATAACCGGCCCTGTTTCACGGGCAGAACCAGCTCCGTTTCAAGGAATCCCTTCTCACCCCCACCCCCTTCGGAGGGGGTGGAGGTAGGTTGAAACCTCATTAAAAATCATCTTAGGGGTCCTCACTATAACCCTGCTAAGTTTCATGCCCATTGGACCAGCCGTTTGGCCGTGATTGAATGACAGACGGACGGGCGGACAGACAGGCAGACATAAAGCCCATTACAGTAAGATTGGATTGGTTTTCTTATTGTTACTATTAATCATGCAGTTGAAACAGAGGACCCTTGAAGGAATCGTTACATGCGAAAGAAGTTAGGCGTGTATGCATCGTAATAATTTTTTAATCGCTTACTTGGGACATGAGCCTACACACTACCTTGTTTTTGTTTTTGTGGGGGGGGGGGGGGGGTTGGATCGGCCTGGAGGGTGGGGTAGGAAATCCCTATGGAAAAGCCTAAAAAAAAGCCTCAAAAAGGTGTTTTGCGTTGAGCTAAAGATAAAGGAATTTTACAATAGGATATTTATGATTTATTTATTATAGTGAAAATGTAAAAAATAAATAATGTGCACGTTAAACAAAACAGAAAAATCATTTCTAATACAATATGTATATATTCTAATTTTCGTTGGTGAAATAACGTTCTTATTTGACTGTAGAATTTAGCACAGGCTCCGAGTAAGCAGCAGGAAGTTGGATCACGTCTTGTTTTTCTAAAAGTCTGACTCGATTGCAAGTAATTATAGATGAGATCTTCCTCTTCCCCATACTTATTTTCTTTACTTTAGGGAGGAATCCTAGCAGCAGGAAGGAGCCCTCTAAGAGAGAGTGTTGTTAGCCAGAGGCTGTCAGCCTCATTAGTATTTGTTAACGCTAAGTGACGCTGGTACCCAGTTAGATCAACTACCGAGCAGCAGGCCAAAATCGAACCAGGAGCCTTGCAAAGTAAGTCAAGTGCTTTGCCACTGGGCATGGAGGAATTTCCTAAAGTGGAAATTTATATGTATATATATATATATATATATATATATATATATATATATATATATATATATATATATAGATATAGATAGATATAGATATATATAGATATATAAATATATATAGATACATATATATATATATATATATATATATATATATGTGTGTGTATATATATATATATATATATATATAATATATATATATATATATATATATATATATAAATTTGCATGCAAAGAGACTCACCCTTTCAGTCGCATTTACACACACTTTAGGAAATTCCTCCATGCCCAGTGGCAAAGCACTTAACTTACTTTGCAAGGCTCCTGGTTCGATTTTGGCCTGCTGCTCGGTAGTTGATCTAACTGGGTACCAGCGTCACTTAGCGTTAACAAATACTAATGAGGCTGACAGCCTCTGGCCAACAACACTCTCTTAGAGGGCTCCTTCCTGCTGCTAGGATTCCTCCCTAAAGTAAAGAAAATAAGTATGGGGAAGAGGAAGATCTCATCTTATATAACTCATATATATATATATATATATATGTGTGTGTGTGTGTGTGTGTGTGTGTGTGCGTGTGTGTGTGTGTGTGTGTGTTTGTGCGCGCGCGCAAAAAATTTTTCGGCTTTTTCTTTTCTTAAACTGAGTGTACAATCAATGTTTTTATCTTAAATTGGCTCATTTCACAATTATTTTCAACATTATTATAAGACACGATACTTGTTTATTTTATTCCTTAATGCTATAGTAACTTGCGAATATGTATAGTATTTTGGAATATAACTTCATTTCTATTGGGCAGGCAGTTCGCATCTTCACAACTTTCAGCAATCTACAGGAAAGGCAAACTGATTAATTATCACAGAAAATGAAACATGAACCATAATCTTAACATTAGAGGAAATAAAATTCAGTTTAAAAGTTTCTTTTATGATTCGTTGGTAATAATGTTCTCTTTCTCGTTTTTGCACTAATTGAAAGTCAAATTCACAATTCATTAGTGGTTCATTTCTGGTATGTTGACTAGAAATTGTACCAACTTGACCATGAGACTTTTAGTTTGTACTTTTACAATTTTTTTTTTTTTTTTTTAGAAACTTGTCATTCAGACTTTTATTAGTAACTTGTTCTTCAGGGGAACGTTTTGTACTTCAGACTTTCTTAGAAACTTGTCATTCACGGGAACGTTCTGCACTTCAGACTTAATATTCCATTGAACCCTGTGTGGAAATAATGAACGTAAAACGCAAACCATACTGAGAAATTCCATTTAAATTTTATGTCTTGTTCCCAGACTCCCATAGAGATTGTACAAAAACATAAGTGGCAATATTTATAAGTTAAACTGTCAAATTGCACGGGAAATCTTAAAAGCATTATTCATTGTAAATATACTCCAGACAGGCAAGCAGGGATTACAACTACGGTTTCTAGTTATAGGAGATTATAGGATAAGAGAAGATTGTGAGTGACACAGTTTAATGACTTAATGCTCACGCCGGAAAATTTATTGATTGGTGACAGTGAAGAAAAATTCCGAAGACGGGCAAAAAAGTTTGCACAGCAAACGGTCTAATAAGAAGCGGAAATTAAAAAAAAAAAGAAAAAAATGCGACAATGAAAAGGGATAAAACCAAAGAGGTGACTTACTTATATTAAAAAAAATTAAAAGTCAATAAAAAAAAAAACAGAACACAGACTTGTCATATTCGTAAGGTAACAGGATATAGCTTCAAACGACTTCCATCACTTGAACAATTACTCATAATTCATCATAAGTTAATTAGTGAAAGAATAGCCTATCCGGATGCAGAAGATATGTTTCAGCTTTTTACATTATTCAACTTTAAAATTTTCACGGATAGAATAACTGGTTTAAAGTAAACTGAGGATATGAATGTCAAGCAATCTGAATTTTCTTCATGCTAGATATTTACGGTAAGCAAAAACAGTCATGCCGAAGCACCTATAACATAGTTACTAGAAATATACCATGACTAGATATGGGATTCTGAATCTTTATCTCATCATATTGCTAAATTAAGACAAAACCATTTATGAGAAGAAATTCAATTTTTAAATGCGGTAATTTACCTATTATTATATCTTACGCTTTACAGCTGCTGCAAGGAATCCATGATTTCTAGACTTAAAGTTGGGGCATATGGGTTGTGATGCAAAGGACTAACACATACACACCTATGTACACAATATACATACAAAAAAACAGACACACAGGCAAATGTACCACACACACATAAGTATATATATATATATATATATATATATATATATATATATATATATATATATATATATATATATATATAATATACATACACACACAAGAGTATATGGGTCTGTGCTTGTGTAATGCCAACGGCAATATACGTCATGTTAACTCCACAAATGATTATCCAGTAATCTTTAGTTACTATTATTATTATGTAACACAACTTGTGCAGAATTTCGTATGAACAAGCTTAAATGCATTCAACATACAAAGATTACAAGAAATCTGCAAGGAGCTTTGAACGAACAAACGTTCTCTTCTTTCGGAAGTTTCCGAGGAATTGGCCGATCGACATAATTCCGTCTCCCTTCCCTAAATGAAATTCCAGAGACGTCCTGGAAATTGGGGTTTACAAACACAGATCTTCGAAATACCAATCTTTTTACGCAGTAACGTCAGTCGCTTTCTCGTTTCTTCCAGCGGAAATAACCCGAAACAATGCGAGAGATAGGATTATGGGTCTCTCTCTCTCTCTCTCTCTCTCTCTCTCTCTCCCACATCCACATATATATACAGCAAACACGTGAATCGATTTCGTTAAACAATTTTTATGTGCAAAACAAAAAATTTACCTTATTAAATACAGCAGATATATATATATATATATATATATATATATATATATATATATATATATATATATATATATATACATACGAAACAAATATTAAGCTACGAATGTCGCTGAATATCCAATTCGCGCTACTTTCGGAATACTTATCACCGAGGGAGTACTTTTAAGTGATAAATGATTTGGTAGTAAGTAACTTCGAACACCCGACAGCACCCTTCAACGACTTCCAGTCGATGTTCTAGAGTCTAGAGTCTACTAGACCATTGGGCTGTCCAGAGAGAACGTCCACTTGGAATTTAAAATGATTGAACTTAACCTATTGATTGTGTTTTTCCTTAAAAATGTTTTTTTTCACTGGAATGTTCTCTTAATTGTTCACACAAACATTGATGGATATATAGAACTTGAGGATGAATAGAACTTGCTAAATAAACAATATAGAAATATTTGTGAAGTCTTGTAATTCCTTGCTGTTTGTCAACGAACAAGAAAAAAAAAATTTATAAAATAACTTACTCTGAAGCTAGGGAACATAAGCGACTTAAAATACTAGGTTTATACAAATGAAACGCCCGTTCAAAATAAAAGATTGCGTTAAGAACAGCTAAAAGGGTTTGCTTCGGTGCATATTCCCTTTGTTTGGAAATTCAAGATTTATTGCAGCTTTCCATTGTAGGGTAGGGGAAAGGGACTGTCAAACTTTTATCCAGGCATCTCTTAAAGTTTATAAACCTGATCTTCTTCTGCAGTTGATCAGAGGAAATATTCGACCCGCTGATGAAAAAATGTACTAGTATAAAGCGTGAACAATTATTCAAAGCTTCCGTGGGCTATAAAGACATTTAATCATATATAAAATACAATGCAGAAGATAATAACACTTACCAGCGATTACAATAAACTCCCACGAACTACTTTATGGAAAGCACTTAAATATGATTTTGATGGAATGCGTTATGAAGAGTTGGAACCCGGCGCTGCCCGTCATGTCTCCCTTACTCTCCCGATCCCCAACTTACCACACCCTCACCTGGGGCGGAAAAACAGGTTTGCAAGAGAAGAGTGAATGTAATTTCTCCCCTACCCTCCCGATCCCCTACCTACACAGGCCCCACCCGGGCGGACAAACAAGAGAGATCCTCCCAGATTCTTTAATTATAGATCATTTTCCCAATCTATCGCACGCCGCCACCCCACCCCCCCAACCCACCCAAGTTTCCTTCAATATGAAGAACGATCTAAAAAAATAATCTGAATCTCAATTCACTTCCACTAACCTTTTTATGTTTTCTACTTATTTACTACATTATGAATTCTCCTTTTGCAGCATAAACAGTTGGATTAAAAATCTACACATAAGCTGAAAATTAACTCGCCATTACCTTCGCGTATTTTCATTGACATTTCGTCTTTCTTTACTATTTATTTTCCACATCTGATCATATTTTTTTCTTATTAAAAACAGGTACAGAATGCGGGTTTTCAACAACATCCTACTCTGCTGTACAGATAATTATAATGATATGGGTCAAAAAAAAAAAAAAAAAAAAACAAAATTCAAAAAAAAAAAAAAAAAAAAATTCTTCTTATACCTCCAGATTTTAAGTGATATACATTTTGTTGTATCTTCGCTTTTCAGCATTTTGATAAAACTTTTGAGCTAAAAAGATGAGAATGATAGATACCATCATTAATGGGTAAGTTACTGAATGACTTGAATTACTGCAAAATTCAACGCTTGTAGTATAAACATATTCATAATTATAAATCTGATACATAGCATACATAACTGACATTAGAAAACGAACCTTTGAACAAAATAACCAAAGTATTCTAAAAGAGACCATTTAAGGGCGAAACTTTTATTAAGAGTCTATTGAAGACAGTCCTCTCGTAATAACTCACTCCAACAATGGCGTCCCCTTTTTCGCCAACCCCGACCTCTTCGCACTTATGGTACGAATACAAGTTTGGGAGATTCCTCTTGCCGAGAGTTTAAAAGAAAATTGCTTCTAATACTTACTTCATCTTACTGGAGTACCTCCTTGTTATCGCTATGAGTTTTTTAAACGAATGTCATATTGCCTTTTATTTCTTCTACCGTGGCGATTGGGAAATGAGAATTTGCCGTGAGAACGTTGGAGGAACAAGGAGAGAGAGAGAGAGAGAGAGAGAGAGAAGAGAGAGAGAGATCTTTTACTTGCACTCTTAATATAATGAAGTATTTTCGCAAGAGGATACGCGCACACACAGACACACACACACACACACACACACACACACACACACATATATATATATATATATATAATATATTATATATATATATATATATATATATATATATATATATGTCAATATCGTCCACAGGAGAAAAGAGAATAAAGACTCATCTTCGTGTTATGAAGATTATATACTATATATATATATATATATATATATATATATATATATATATATATATATATATATATATATATATATATATATATATATATATATATATATATATACACGCTCTGAAACACACATACACAAATATATAAGTTTTTATTCATTTGTTTATAAGCTGATTTGGGAAATGTGACTTAGCCTCCGTGGCTCACAGCTTCCGAGCCCAACTTTTCTAATGCTTATGCACGTAAAACTTCGCCTTTTTTTCAGCATTTTTCTTTGTGTGGAATATTTTGCTGCTTAGCCCGACTTACGCCTTTGCTCTCCATTCTTTCCCCGTAGGGGTTAGTGCCGCCACTGCCGTCCTCCTGCGTTAACTGTAGGCATTACTTAACGTTCTTTGTAGCGTGCCTTCGGCATTTAGCTGCAACCCCTTTCGTTCCTTTCACTGTAGCTCCTTCCATATTTTCTTTCTTCGAGCTTACCAATAATACTGACAACCGCGGCCCATGAAACTTTCAGACGCACAATCCATGACAAAACTTAACCTAAAATAAAAATAAACACTACTGAGGCTAGAGGGCTGCAATTTGATATGTTTGATGATTGGGGGGTGGTTGATCAACATGTCAATTTGCAGCCCTCTAACCTCAGTAGTGTTTAAGATCAGCGGGCGGACAGGAAAAGTGTAGAGACAGACAAATAACCATCTAAATAGTTTTCTTTCACAGAAAACTAAGATATATCGATATCTTTTAAACCAGTAGTTCGAAAGTGGATCTAATGGAAACTTTATAAACAGAAATCTATCGATAAGATCACTGGATAGAACCGAATCACGGAACAGAGAGAGGAACGATAAAAATACTAAATGATTGATTTCCTAAGGTGGGCGCTGACGACGATCATTCGTCAACTGCTGTATCCTTGTCTTTGTATTTATGTAAATGTGTTTATAAAAGTGATAAAAGAGGATTTAATCTTATTCAATATGAACTCATTTGTCATGGTGACTAGTCGAACAGAAGGCCAAGCGCTGGGACCAATGAGGTCATTCAGCGCTGAAATGGAAACTGATAGTAAAAGTTTGAAAGGTGTAATAGGATGGAAAATCTCGCAGTTATGCTGTGAATAAATCGTTAGAAGAAGATTGAAAGTAAGATGCAAGAAAGAGAATATGAATGGAGGTACAGTAAAAGGAATGAAACCGGAAGGAGAGGACGCTGCAAAGAACCTTAAGTAATACCTACAGTGTACAGAATGAGGAACACTGACGGCACTACCCTCCCTTTGGGGTGGTGATTTGTATGCCGATATCAAATTACCAGTTAGCTGAGAATTAATACCAGTTGAAGGGAGAATGTCCGAAATAATCATTTTACTTAATACATTAATAAACTAGCAAATTAACGGTTCAACGAAGTCGCTGCTGCATCTAAAGTTACAGCAATTGCCATCTGAAACTCCGGAAACTCCTGCGAAATTGGAAATTGATTGCAGAGGAAATTATCGCACCCGAGATCGATAAAACAAAACTCATAATTCAACATAAACTTGCGGATTCCCAAATGCAAGAGAGAGAGACCGATAGAGAGACAGATGAAGGTTGGACATTTTGATAATATATATTATGCCGTTTGACTACATATGGTAATTACAAAAAATATAATCTTACAATCCGTTGCCTTCTTTGGTCGAGATAGCGTGTAAATCTCTCTCTCCTCTCTCTCTCTCTCTCTTCTCTCTCTTCTCTCTCTCTCTCTCTCTCTCAATCATTTACATACATGCATACAAACATCGCTGAGTGACA
>NC_087200.1:69701265-69703765 GCF_015104395.2 Macrobrachium nipponense
TACTAACCTTATACAGTAGTTTTCCCTTTACTTCAATAATTCAGTTATATTTTTCTTTCTTTATACATTTATTTCTGAGTTTGTCTATTTTTCAAATAACTGGTCTCCACTTCCTGTATTCCCCTTCACTTTCTGTTACTTTTTTCGAGTCAACACCATATACTTTAGAAGCTTGAATTTCAAGTCAATGGTCCCTGTCGGTTTATTCTCAATAATAATAATAATAATAATGGAGAAACAAAACTACTGTTATGTAAATGTACATATATTTACATTTAATACTGTTAGGATAGCTTTCAGGAATCTGTTTGGTTCCTCTTTTCAATCTGACACGTTGCTGTAGCACTCCGTCCAAGTAACTAATAATAATAATAATAATAATAATAATAATAATAATAAAATAATAATAATAATAATATATTTTTAAGTCCCCGAACTCTTCATTATATACGCTATTCTCTTGCTTCATATCTCAGCGTTAGCCCCCAGTATGGTTTGCACAGCAGCATAAAAACTGCCTCAGTAAACCATGGTCAATTAGTTAGCTTGTCCACAACCACTGTACAAATATCTGTGATAAATTTCTGTGCTATTCTCTTCGAGAAATGGGGAATGTACCAGGGAAGACGGACTATTTTTTAGATTCATTTGCAATAACAGTTAATTAAAGCGACAAATCTGGAGAGATTAAGAATCTTGTAACTGATTCTAACTACAAAAAACTAGGATATATTGAGTTTACCGATTTACCTATTCATTTAATGTTGCATGGGGTCACAGCGAAAACCAAATATTTACGTGGTGGTTCGGCAATACGGATTAACGGATTATCTAAATCCCTTTTGGATGGGTAAGCTTAATGTTACTGGAAACCAGAACTAAAGCTTTATCTCAAATTTTATGCAATTAGTTATTTGCAAACATTTACGCCAGAATGTCAATAAAATGGCTTAATAAATTTTCCCTGCAGTTTACATTTTTCGTCCTTCATCATTTTGGATTATACAAGGATATCAAGTTAACCTATTACATTAATGTTAACGGAGTTTTTACCTACTGGAGTAGTTTTCGATAATTATATTAATGGTAACCTATAAAAAAGGGATATGTATCTCCTTAAAAGGATTAAGGGTGCTAAGATTAGAACTTAATAATTAAATGATAGCAAAGCTGACGATAAATTGAATATCCTTTATGAGGAATGAATAAAGCAATCTCAGGATGATAAAAATAACATTAATTCAGTTTCATTAAAAACAAGGAAATGTGGTGGTAGACCATTAAGAGAAGCATGAAAGGACATACATAAAATAACAGCTTTATAATGTACCACACCTCCCACTTAATGCTGGATATTTGCTGAAAGTTTGAGGAAGTGGAGTGAGATGGAAGGGTCGGTAGAGAAGGGGCAAGGGGAGAGGGATGGAATGGGAGGGGGATGGGAAGGGGGAAACAAAGGGGGCCAGGGGTATGGGGCATGAGGGGATGAGTAGGCCAAAAGGGGAAGCTTCAGCCCCGTTAAACTTCTGGTGTGCAAACAAACAAACGTTTCAGAGTTTCAGTATTATAAATATAGAGGATAGACAGAGATAGATATTCACGTAACCGTAATCGCAAGTTCAAGTAAAAATGCGACAAGTTCTCCGTATACGGTGATCCTCACATACCTTTATTTCTCTGGGTTTCGGCCTTGATTCGCTCATGAGAAATACTACACGGAGAATGCCTTCTTTAGGACAGGTTCATTTATCGGTCGGTCCACAAGATACCTACATCTGAAAATGAAAATATGAGTGGTGGGTGTCAGTGGGATTCGTCAAGGAAGGAAGAAAGAATTAAAGTTAGATTACACCTTGAACAGAAAATGGCAAGAGATAAATGTGCCGAAGTTTCTACAGCGCAATTAAGTTTTCTGTATAGTATATAATAATGCATGAAACTTTCAGTCACTGCCCATGAAACTCTCAGCCGCGGTCCATGGAACTTTCAGTGTTGGCCTGTATTGTTGGCACCTATTGCGTTGGCAGACACATGATCATGGCTAAATTTAACCTTCAATCAAAAATGAAACCTACTGGGGCTAGAGGTTTGCAATTTAGTGTTTGATGCAAAGGAGGGCGGATGATCTACCTACCAATTTGCACAGAGTAAGTGCATTCTAATGCATGGGGGGCGGATGATCTACCTACCAATTTGCACAGAGTAAGTGCATTCTAATGCATGGGGGGCGGATGATCTACCTACCAATTTGCACAGAGTAAGTGCATTCTAATGCATGGAGGGCGGATGATCTACCTACCAATTTGCACCAGAAAGTAAGTGCATTCTAAAATGCATGGGGGGCGGATGAATCTAACCTACAATTTTGGCAACAGGAGTAAGTGCATTCTAAATGCCATGGGGGGCGGATGATCTAACCTACCAAATTTGGGGCACAGAGTAAGTCATTCCTAAATGCATGGAGGGGCGGATGATCACCTACCAATTTGGTAGGGCAGAG
>NC_087200.1:69706265-69723765 GCF_015104395.2 Macrobrachium nipponense
CGTCTCGATCTTCAAAGGGAACAAGTTTCTACTCTCATGTAGTTGCGGAAAGTGGATTGGCACAGATGATGCCTAGAGTGTCAGGGTAGTAACGTTTAAGTAATTTAAAAGCGTTAACAGTTTTTTTTTCCAGGGAATATAACAGAGGCAAAAGTGGAACCCTTTTTTAGGAACTGACTCTTAGCAATTACTGTAATATGCAACCGTATCTTTATGTGGCTGAACTTTCAAGTACTTTTAGTATATAAAAAAAAGAATAAAAAAGATGATGGTGTCATCTGGGTTAAAAAAAAAATTTTCAGAGGCGAAAGTTGAACATTTTTTAGGAACAGACTCTTAGCAATTACTGCAATTTGCAACCGTATATTTTAAGAAAAATAAGATTCCTTTATAAATTGCTTCAAGAAGAGATTATGCTTATTTAGTGGTGGCAATTGAGATGGAGATTCCCTTGACTGTTATTCTTATATTGCTATTGTTTTTTACCCATTTTTCCAAGCTAATGCTCACCCAAGCGATTATTTAGTTACATGGCCATAGGAAGTTTAACTAGATATTAACAGGTAGTAGATATTTTTACCGAGTATGCATCGTGTCACCAGTTCGTCCATGTTCAGAATAAGACTAAGAACAGTAACAAAAACTGGTAATCACAATATAATGATAAAGTAGGATAGCGGTGATTAAATCAAATTCCTTTTATCCATCTTTCCTAGAACACAAGCCTCCCGATAATTCAACACCAATTGCAGTAATTATATCTATACTGACATCAGTAAAGACATATTCTGTACTGAGCCTGGAAAATGTTGCATTTATTGCCTCTAAAACCAACACGCCCACACACACACACACACACACACACATGTGCACACACACAGAATTGCCAAGATCCTCCATTTGCCTCAATGAGCCGTGTACATAATTTCTTTGCTGATTAATATTTTCATCGGTCTTCCTTTTTCCATTTGGCACATGCATAACTTCTAGCTCTAACCTTTAAGGGAAAGGTAAGTATCTGAAATGATAAACCTGGCATTATGTGCTTATAATTCTAAAGGCAATAATGACAAACTTTATGTCTTCCTGCCCATCGGCTTTTTGTAAAGGACCATGTCAGATTTACAACCCAATAATAAATATAACAAATATGAGTTTTTGACCTGCTGGGGTGCTTCGCCTGCCTCATTGTGTATAGTATATTATATATATGTATATGTATCATTTTAATACATGATCGTTTATCATCCATTTTAAACTGCCACATTGGATGATTGTGACCCTTTGAATGTCGTCACCTTGCTTTTAAGCTAATCTTTTAATTAAATAATTTAGTATTTTGTAAGGTGAAAAAGAAAATAAGCGAATTAGTTATGAGTGCTGGAAATGCAATTTACATTTATGTGGTTTGTAGGCAATTCACCATTGTTCATTAAATTCTCCAAATTCGCACTCTTGTATGATTTAGGAAATTAAAGCAGCAGTCATTTTTACTTTTTGCTCTTCAAGAATATGACCTTGCTTACTGGTAGGCATTTATCATAAACCGGGCACCAATTCTATAACCTAAACATAAGGAAAATTTCAACTACTTGCCCAAAGTCCATTCTGTAATATTTTTTTTTCAAATAAAACAACTGTCTCCTGGACAACGAATGAAATGAAATAGTAAATAGCTGCTGTTATCGTCAGAAAATAGATAGCAATCATGACCAAACATTCCTTTTAATTGTTCCACAGATAGAAATCAAATTTCGCTGTTCTCTTTTATTCAAAACTGAAATTTTGGGGCTTTTTGATGAAGGATTAATTGCAGGGATTGTGTTATCTAAATGGGAAACAACAGAGTTACTGGGATCAGCGATTGAATTTGTACTGAAACAACATAGAACATTTTTGACCGTATATTGGAAAGTATTTATGGTGCTTTTGGTACAACCGAACTCAGATTTCAATTACGGCAGCATTAACAGATAAAGGGCCTTATATATTTTTGCTCTCCATAACAGTCATACTTACGTAGTGAAATTTAATGATTAGGTCCCTTCAGCAACGTTTGGGAACTCTTCTTGTATTTTGGTGCAACTATATGTGTGTATATATATGTATATATATATATATATATATATATATTATATATATATATATATATATTATATGTATATATATATATATATATATATATATTATCTATATTATGTATGGTATATACATATACAAGATTACGCTCGTGGGTAATTTTCTTTAAACTACCTATATGTTCGAAGTTTACCGTTAATCCGAAATGCTTATGTGGCGTCTTTCGATTTCAACGTTCGCGACGTGTTCTCATAATTGAAGTAGGCGTGGTGACCTTTTCGAGGCGGCACAGAAGCTGAGGGTGAGGCTTTCTTGGGATTTCCATTAGGTGACCAACTTGACCGAAACATAATATTAAATATTCCCAAACCTAGGCTTAATGGCATACTAGTCTGAACCTTTCGCTGGTTATATTTTGTTCTGTACTGTTTTACAGGCACATTATTTATTTTTTTTACATTTTCATTCGAATAAATAAATCATAAGCATATTATGCTAAAATACCAGTATTTTAACACATTGCAAAACACCTTTTTCAGACCTTTACCATAGGACTCTCCTACCCCTCAAACAAGAACAACAACAACAACAAAACTGGTTTTAGGCTCACTCCTCGAGTAAGCGAAAATATGATGCTGTTCGTGGTATTTGCATTAACAAAAGGATATAATTGGTATGGGCTGGATAGATTTCATTACGTATGCATTGGACTGTTTCCCCCTGTGATAAATGATGTCACAGCAGATGCCATTATTCCCTACAATGCATCACTAATGAGAGAGATGCGGAATTGTGGGACCTTACTTAATCCAAGATCAAATATTTGGAGCGTTTGTCCGGATGTTTTTCTCTCTCTCCCTATCCTATTCATAACTTACTTAGGTTGTAGACTGATATAGAAGCACCGTAACATAAATGTTGTATGTAAAAATGATCCTCAGAGATTTTTGGTTATGAAGTATTATACATACATTTTTACAGATATCATGACATTTTAGTTAAACTCGGCATATCAAGTAACTTACTTCTTAGAGCCCTGAGAATTTGCTCCCCAAATTTTCTTAATAAAGAACTTGAAACACTCAGAAATCAACTTATTTTGTTAAAATACCCCCAAGGTATGTTAATAAGATAAAGCATAACAAACCCATAGAAAACAAAGAAAAGGAAATATTCATAAACAAAATCATAATCCCTCACATGGATAATTTACAAAAGATCGCACAAACATTAGGCCAACCTAACTCTTTCATCTTCACTTTCTGGATACACTGGCGAAATCCTTAATTAACGTCCAGCAGAAACCAGTTTTTAATGACGTAATAGGCTATGGACTCATCTGTAGGGATTGAGATAGGTCATACTATGAATTCACAGGAAAATCTCTCTCGGAAAGATTAACTCAACATAAGAGCTCAGTTAGATATGGACAACATAGTTCAGCAGTTTTCCATCATACAAATAACATGAACATACCATGGATTGTAGTAGGGAGGCGGAGTAAACTTATTACTCTCTTGCAGTGACTGTGTGGTCTAGATACTTCACTCTGCCGCCTGAATTTGTTGCATCGATCGTTCGCGCCCGTAAGCCGACGAATTTGTTATCGACAGAAAAATTTCCCTTTGGTTAACATATATGAAAATATGTTAATTCCGAGGTTGAGCGAATTAGATATTAAAAGGCATTTGTAGCTCGATATACGTAGTACTATATGAATCACGGTAATGTGATATTTCTAAACATGATAGTTTCGATTACTACAAAGCGTAATGTATTCTCCGAGAAATCTTATAAAAACCCGAACAGTCCTAGACAGTATGGATTGTTCGAGAGAGAGAGAGAGAGAGAGGAGAGAGAGAGAGAGAGAGAGAGAGAGAATTTCTGTTATATAATTGCCGTATATTTCTCTTAATTATTGACATGCCCCTCAGATGTCCGGGGTCCACCTCACCCCCCCCCATCCTCCCGGTCGATGAAAAATCACTGGATCTGTATCATGATCAGTTACTGCTGCAGTGTGGGTCTGCAGTGGGATGTTGAAAGTAATATTCCTTGGAAGCTTGTATTTCAAGCTAATGGCCCCTGTGTGTTTGTTACATGTGAATAGGTTTCATTAACCGAAAAAATATTAATAATAATAAATACTAATATAATAAAAGAATAAAAAAGCAGTGAGGGAATTAAAGTTGAAGAACGGCAGAAATAATTCAACTAACATGTAAATATAAACATGCATGACACAAGAATGAAGGAAGGTAAAGCATGGTAATTGTGCATTCTTTAAAAATTGATGAACGGTTCTATTAGTAAAACCGGCAGCAACAAAAAAGCTACTCTTTCTGTTGAACAATGGCAGGTACAATTAGCCCTTAACACCGTGTGGTAGGACAACATGAAATCGGGAGGGATAAGGTACAGGAACATATGTAAGATTTGCAAGGAGAGCAGCATGCACTAGACCTTTGGTTGCAAATGAAGGTTCTATACTTATATAGAGCTTTGGAAGATGAACAGGCAAGATACCTTTCGCCAATGGTCTAAACGAAATTCAGGTCAGTGTAACGTTTCCCTTGAGTTGTTTTAAATAAATATTAAGTATCAATCAAAGTATAGTTTTAAAAATGAACTTCTCCATTTTGATAATAACAATTATATAATACTTTTTACTGTTTTCTTAGAATATTGTCGCATAAATATATTCTCGGTTGAATAAATACTCCTCGTCACTTGCAGCAAAGTCTAGGTATGTCTGTGGCTTGCATACAAAGATACTGTGAACACGCTATCTATTTCACCCCCATTAGTTCACCATCCGTTATCATGATCATGAGAGGCCGCGTATTTTATCTTGCACTTACTATGTTGCTGGAAAGACAAAAATTCGTTATCAGATGACCAATTGACGGAGCCCATGACACGATCAATGCAAAATATTTTGCTGCTATTATGAAAAAAATATAATGGTCATTTATCATAGTGTTGACCTATAGAAATTCATTAAAAAACTCATCGTGATGATGAAAATGGTTATAAATAAATGAATTTTAATGCCCAGTCCGAATGTTGAAAAAGGCGCTGAATCTTTTATTCCTCATTACTGGAACATCAGATTTGAAGCAAAATCTGACCTGAAAGTTAACAGCGCTTCTTATTTTCAACTACTTAATAAAAATCACTTCAGTTCTGGAAAGAAATCCAGTGACACCCAAAAACAAATAATTATATATCTGAAGTGGACATTTTTTGTGTGTGTTTTTTTTTTAAAGCCAATAAGATCTCATTTGGACAGTCTCTTTTTAAATTTATGCTTCAACGCTTTCAAATCAATCAAAGAAAATATTCTTATATTGAACATCCAAGCAATTTAATTTTTCAATTCAAAATCGTCTTTAGATGACTTTTACAAACTGAATTTTAGCAGTTTCTCTTTCCGCTTTACTGTTATAATCAACCTTTTTGTCATTATCTAATTTCTTCACTGCTACGATGAAGGATATTAAATTCTAGTTGTACCTTTAATTTTTTTTTATCAGATGGATATGACATTACCTTACTAGAGTGAAGGGTGCTGCGTAACAAAGGCAGAGAAATGTGTTAAAAAGTCTATACAACGAGTTGGAACACAATTACATAATCCATAAACGTGCATATAATTTTTCTTTAAATCAAGGAGAAAGTCTGAAAGCGATAATTACGTTATTTACATAAAACCTTCTACATTTCCGGAAATACTAAAAAGCGTGAAGCGACACCGATGCGCCATCCAGACATTTTCCAATTCACAGAATTGAAAAGACTCCGCGGTTACGTGGAAACGGTTTTTAAAGAGATGACGTGAACTATTCAATGTGGCATTTCCCTACGAGATGACTATGTGGCGTTGTCAGCGGCCATGACCTTAAGGCTGCGCTTACACCAAACGAATCGAATCAATTCTATTCATGAAGAATCAACACAATTCATGATTAGTCTTGATTCGCCACACTAATTTTTATGTAACCGTTTACACCAAGCGAATCAGCATGATTTGAACTGATTCCATTCGCTTGGTATTAACGGTTACATTTGAAATTAGTGTGGCAATCAAGACGAACCATGAATCTTGTTGCTTCTTCATGAATTGAACCGAATGGATTCGATTAGCTTAGTGTAAACGCAACCTATATAATCAGGACTGGTTTTTGTCTTAGTGAAGCTGAAAAACTTCCATTGACAATGAGACGCAGCTCAAGAGATTATTATTATTATTATTATTTTATTATTATTATTATTATTATTATTATTATTATTTTGCTCTATCACAGTCCTCCAATTCGACTAGGTGGTATTTATTGTGTGGGGTTCCGGGTTGCATCCTGCCTCCTTAGGAGTCCATCACTTTTCTTACGATGTGCGCCGTTTCTAGGATCACACTCTTCTGCATCAATCCTGAAGCTACTTCAGCATCTAGTTTTTCTAGATTCCTTTTCAGGGATCTTGGGATCGTGCTTAGCGTTCCTATGATTATGGGTACAATTTCCACTGGCATATCCCATATCCTTCTTATTTCTATTTTCAGATCTTGATACTTATCCATTTTTTCCCTCTCTTTCTCTTCAACTCTAGTGTCCCATGGTATTGCGACATCAATGAGTGATACTTTCTTCTTGATTTTGTCAATCAACGTCACGTCTGGTCTATTTGCACGTATCACCCTATCTGTTCTGATACCATAGTCCATGAGGATCTTTGCCTGATCGTTTTCTATCAGTCCTTCAGGTTGGTGCTCGTACCACTTATTACTGCAAGCTAGCTGATGTTTCTTGCACATGCTACAGTGGTGGGCTTTTGCCACTGAATCATGCCTCTTTTTGTACTGGTTCTGTGCAAGTGCAGGACATTCGCTTGCTATGTGGTTTATGGTTTCATTTTTTGTATTGCACTTCCTACATATGGGAGAGATGTTATTTCCGTCTATCGTTCTTTGAACATATCTGGTTCTTAGGGCCTGATCTTGTGCCGCTGTTATCATTCCTTCAGTTTCTTTCTTTAGCTCTCCCCTCTGTAGCCATTATCACGTGTCATCGCTGGCTAGTTCTTTAGTCTGTCTCATGTATTGTCCGTGCATTAGTTTGTTGTGCCAGTCTTCTGTTCTGTTTTTAATTCTCCTGTCTCTGTATATTTCTGGGTCTTCGTCTACTTTTATTAGTCATTCTCCCCATGCACTCTTTAGCCACTCGTCTTCACTGGTTTTCAGATGTTGCCCCAGTGCTCTGTTCTCGATGTTGACACAGTCCTCTATACTTAGTAGTCCTCTCCCTCCTTCTTTTCGTGTTATATTTGGTCTGTCCGTATTTGCTCTTGGGCGCAGTTCATTTTGTATTGTCGTATGTTTCCTGGTTTTCTGATCTATGCTGTGGAGTTCTGCCTTCATCCGTTCCACTATTCCTGCGCTGTATCGGATTACTGGCACTGCCCATGTGTCTATGGCTTTTATCATATTTCCGCCGTTGAGTTTTGACTTGAGTATCGCCTTGAGTCTCTGCATATATTCTTTCCTGATCGTGTCCTTCATCTCTTGGTGTTTTATATCCCCTCCTTCCATTATTCCCAGGTATTTGTATCCAGTCTCATCTATGTGTTTGATGTTGCTCCCATCTGGTAGCTTTATTCCTTCAATTCTTGTTACTTTGCCCTTTTGTATGTTGACTAAGGCGCATTTTTCTATTCCAAACTCCATCCTGATGTCCCCAGATACAATCCTTACAGTCTGGATTAGGGTATCTATTTCCTTGATGCTCTTACCATACAGCTTGATGTCGTCCATGAACATCAGATGGTTAATTCTGTTGCCTCTTTTCTTGAGTTGGTACCCGGCATCCATCTTCTGTAGTACTTTTGTCATGGGAATCATGGTTACTACTAAGAGTAGCGGGGACAGTGAGTCTCCCTGGAAGACCCCTCTCCTGATATTAACCTCTGCTAGTCTTATTCCAGAGCTTGTAAGTATTGTATTCCAGTTGCTCATTGTATTTTTGAGGAAGCTGATGGTGTTTTCCTCTGCTCCATATATTTTCAGGCATTCTATTAGCCATGTGTGTGGTATCATGTCGAAGGCTTTCTTATAGTCTATCCATGCCATGCTTAGGTTGGTTTTCCTTCTCCTACTGTTCTTCATTACCATTTTGTCTATCAGGACCTGGTCTTTTGTGCCCCTACACTTCCTTCTGCAGCCTTTCTGCTGGTGGGGAATGGTGTTTGTCTCCTCTAGGTAGTTGTATAGCCTTTCACTGATGATACCTGTTAGTAACTTCCACATTATTGGTAGGCAGGTGATAGGCCTGTAGTTACTGGCTATATTTCCCTTACTCTTGTCTTTTTGTACTAAGGATGTCCTTCTGTGGTCATCCATTTGGGTGCATGGTGATTTGAGATACAATGCTGGAGTTGTTCTGCTATTCGTGGGTGTAGGGCCTTGAAGTTTTTGAGCCAGTATCCATGGACTTCATCAGGACCTGGGGCTTTCCAGTTTGGCATTTTCTTTAGTTGGTGTCTGACTGTGTCTGTCGTGATCTCTGTGAATCTTTGTTTTATTCTCCCTGTTTCTTCTTCCTTGACTTCCTGGAGCCATGTTGCATGTTTGTTGTGTGATACCGGATTGCTCCAGATGTTTTCCCAGAGTCTCTTACTTGGTTCGGCTTCAGGAATTTCTTGGTGGTTGTTTTCCCCTCTTAGTTGGCTGTATAGTCATTTCTGGTTAGTTCCGAATAGTTTGTTCTGTTGGTATCCCTTATTCCTGTTCATGTACCGTTGGATCTTATGTGCTTTGGCCTTAAGCCTCTGTTTTACATCTTCTATTGTGTTGTTTAGTCCCCTCTCTTGTACTTTGTATTTCTCGTTCAGTTCCTCCCTTGTTTTCTTGCTTCTTAGCCTTTTTTCTGCCATCTCTCTCAGTTTACTCAAGTCAGATCTCATCACCATGTTTGCTTTTCCAGGCGCCTTTTCCAAGGAGGTTTGCTGTTTTGGTTTCTTAGGGTTGGTTGTGCTGGTGGTGTTGGTGTTCGTATCCCCATCAGTTCTGCTACTAATCTTGCTCCTGCATATGCCAAGTTATTTGTTTCTGTGATACCAGTGGTGTGTATTATGCCCATTATTTCATTGACCTTACTTGTTTTCTGCCTTAATTTCTTGGTGTTGTAAGCTTTCATGGAGGGGATCTTTGTTCTCTCTGTATCTGGCTCCATCCATTGTCAAATCTTTTCTACCCATTCCGTCCTCTCTGTTACTTCGTCGGTGTTTCTTCGTGTGTCGTTGTTTGATACCTCATCATCCCTGTCGTCTTCTGTGGCATCGTCTCTCAGTTCGTCGTGTAATTCGTTGTCGTGTGACATTTACCTTTCATTATTATTATTATTATTATTATTATTATTATTATTATTATTATTATATACATAAGTGTGGATGTGTTTCTTCATTTTAAGACTCATGTTACTATGAGCATTTATCATTATTATTATTTTTTTTCTGCTCTATCACAGTCCTCCAATTCGACTGGGTGGTATTTATAGTGTGGGGTTCCGGGTTGCATCCTGCCTCCTTAGGAGTGATGGATTATTATTATTGTTATTATTATTATTTTATTTATTTATTTTATTTATTTATTTTTTTATTTTTTGCTCTATCACAGTCCTCCAATTCAAGACTGGGTGGTTATTTATAGTGTGGGGTTGGGACCGGGTTGCATCCTGCCTCCTTAGGAGTCCATCACTTTTCTTACTATGTGTGCCGTTTCTAGGATCACACTCTTCTGCATGAGTCCTGGAGCTACTTCAGCTTCTAGTTTTTCTAGATTCCTTTTCAGGGATCTTGGGATCGTGCCTAGTGCTCCTATGATTATGGGTACGATTTCCACCGGCATATCCCATATCCTTCTTATTTCTATTTTCAGATCTTGATACTTATCCATTTTTTCCCTCTCTTTCTCTTCAACTCTAGTGTCCCATGGTATTGCGACATCAATGAGTGATACTTTCTTCTTGACTTTGTCAATCAACGTCACGTCTGGTCTGTTTGCACGTATCACCCCCCCTACCGTTCGGATACCATAGTCCCAGAGGATCTTTGCGTGATCGTTTTCTATCACTCCCTCAGGTCATTATTAATTATTATTATTATTATTATTATTATTATTATTATTATTATTATTATTATTATATTATTATTATATGTTTTCATATGGAACATGGCCAACTTCCAGAAAACGGATAGCATCTGTTCCCCTTTCAAATACCACTCGTAATTTATCACCTCAAAATTTTGACGAATAAAGAGCAAACTAATTAATTCTATCTAGTTTATCTATTTTTATTGTTTAAATTTTTTGAACCTCTATTCTGAATTACACAGAGACCACAAAAAGTATTTGATAGTGATAGATAAATTTTGTATTCTCAGTTGATTTCGTAATAATCTGGAGTTTTTTTTATTTTTTTTTTTTTTTTTTTTTTTTTTTTTCTTTTTTTTTTTTTTTTTTTTTTTTTTTTTTTTTTTTTTTTTTTTTTTTTTTTTTTTTTTTTTTTAGCTGATAGGTAAGATGGGTGAAAGAAGAGTGAGGGTAGCTAGCTAGCCTAAAACCTTGGTAGAGAATAGTTTAGAAAGTTAAGTATTAGAAGAGTAAGGTAAAGTGTGGTCCACGATTATATTTGGGTAAGGGTACAATTTTCTAGATAATATTAACATAATACAATAATGATTATACATTATATGACATGGTGAATTGTACAGATTACATATTTTGAATTTTATTACATAATATAATCATATTTAATAAAGTTCCAATTTTCTAACTCTAAACTTAATTTTAATTATCATAATGATTTTGCATCATATCTATATATTAAATTCTACAAATTACTTTTTCACAAGACATTTCTTAATTAATAGAATAATGGTCGAGGTTCATCGCGATGAATATATGAAGATACTCTTCTCCACCATCTGTGGTCTGTGTTGTTTGGGTCAAGGTTTCTCTCTTCTGCTTCTGATTCTTCTACTAATTCACTATTGTATTGAACTAGTTTACTCCATATATTGGTTGCCAGTCTGTATAATCTCTGATTAATTGGTTCTACTTTGTATTTTTTATGTATTTGTTCTATATTCAGATCGTCATCTTCTTGATTGTTTCTCACTGCAGACCTTAGAATCTTATTTTGGAATTTTTGTAATGCACTTATATTGGGAAAGTCCGATGCTAAGCACGTGGGTATTGGTGGATATTCCATTATTGGTCTGATTAGGCTTTTGTAGAAATGGATTTTGATAGATGTGTTCATATTCCTAAACCTTTTCAGCTTTGTATTTTGTGTTCTTGCTATCCTTAGCCTTTCTCTCACATGTCTTGATATTCCCCTTTGTCCGAATTGCATTCCTAGTATTCTTGTACTTTTAGTAAAATTCATTGGTTGTTGGTCTAACAATATTTGTGAGGTTTGTATGCAGATACCGATACTAGTTGGAATTTGGATTTATTTTGTCTTTATCTTCCACTTCTTTTCAAATGATTTATTCTTTCAATTTGGTTCATTGTTTTTTGTGCTACTTGTCTTTTCAAATTTGGGTCCCTTCTCCTAGTACGTTTTTCTGGGTGAATGACTATTTGAGTTATATCATCTACAAAGCAGACATCAGTAAGGTACTCAGGTGGTGGAGTCAAATCTGATGTATATAATATGAATAATGTTGGACTGAGTACAGATCCTTGTGGGACTCCACTTAGTAACGGGAATGGATTCCCTATGTAATTTAGTGACTTGATTGCTGCTGTTCGACCTTTGATGAAGTTGCATAGTATTTTCTCAAAATACTAGCACAAAAAACAATGAACTAAATTGAAAGAATAAATCAATTTCAAAAGAAGTGGAAGATAAAGACAAATAAATCCAAAAATTCCAACTAGTATCGGTATCTGCATACAAACCTTCACAAATATTGTTAGGAGACCAACAACCAATGAATTTTACTAAAAGTACAAGAATACTAGGAATGCAATTCGGACAAAGGGGAATATCAAGACATGTGAAGAGAAAGGCTAAGGATAGCAAGAACACAAAATACCAAAGCTGAAAAGGTTTAGGAATATGAACACATCTATCAAAATCCATTTCTTACAAAGCCTAATCAGACCAATAATGGAATATCCACCAATACCCACGTGCTTAGCATCGACTTCCAATATAAGTGCATTACAAAAATTCCAAAAATAAGATTCTAAGGTCTGCAAGGTTGAGATGCCTGGAAGGTTGAGATGCAATATTTTGTATTGAAGTCCTTGTATCCATACTTTGTCAAATGCCTTTGTTATATCTCTACATACTAGGTTGCATAGGTATCTACTTCTTTGTGACAGTGCAGTGCTCTCATATATTGTTGCTATTGCAATCTGGGTTCCTCTTCCTTTTCTAAATCCATATTGACTTTTATTGTGTAGCTGATTACCTTCTAGGAACAACACTAGTCTGTTTGTTTATTATTTTTTTTTCAAAATATTTTTGCCAGTATTTCAGTAGTGATATTGGTCTCAAAATTCTCTACCTGGCACGTATCTTTTCCTGGTTTGGGTATCAAAATTATTATTGCATTCTTGAATATAATTGGAAAATATCCCATTGAGAGAGCCAATTGTATTATTTTCTCTCAATTTTTCCAAGTGCAATATCTGGGTAAATTTTGAATTAATAAACCTTGTTAATAGCCACTTTTCCTGGTGCCTTGTGTTTAAAATTTTTATTATTATTTTGATTTCCTATAATTCTATTTTCCTTGTTAGAGGGCAGTCTTCATTGAGTCTGTTTATGTCGGCTGCATGATGCGGATTCGTTTTTCTGTGCTATGTTGTTCAATGAACTCATTGACTATTGTCTCAGTGGTTGTCGGAAATTTTGGTTATCCTCCTGCGTTATCTGGAATATGTCCTGCCAGTAGGTCTTGTGCAGTACTTCTTTCTCTTGGTCATCATATATTTTCTCATTCCTATGCTTTATGTATGGCGATGTATTAGTTTTGCTTCCCATCAGTCTTGCAACGGAGTTCCAGAAATGTTTTGGGTTATTGTACTGTATTTGTGTATTTTTTATTAAGTCTTCCCAATTTTGATGATATAATCTTGAGTTTTCTTGTACTAACTGTTCTTGTAATGATACATATCTTCTCATCAATGTGTTGTTCCAACCTGTTATAAGTACTGTGTTTTGGATGTTGTTGTAGTGCCATTGTATCAATTTTAACTTATCACTACTAATAGGGTGTGGAAGTGTTGTGTATTTTCCCAATCCTTACACATTGCCAAAAAAATATGATGGAGAAGTTTGCGGTAATGCATCTCTTTACCAAACGGTTTTACGTCTTGCGTAAGAGGCTATAACTTTTATGGCAACGAAAGAGGTCATTTAGGAGAACAAAGGAAGACTCCCGTTAAGACATCGACCAACGACATATATTTTGAAATTTCCACAAATCTGTTTCCCTAAAAACTGTTTTGGTTTTGTTTTGGGTTCAGTTAACAACTGTCGTAAAATAGTTATACATATACATGAATTATGGAATGAAACATTTAACACAAAGGTTCCTTTTGGGCTTAGTCATTAACAGAAGATCGTGCTAATAGTTTCCTTTTTTCATATTCCCTTACTATAAGGAAAATGCTTGTTATATAATCCCTCCTCATACCTGCATTGAAACGTACATGTTTTCACTTTCGTGATACAGCGTGGAGAAAAGTTTAGAATTTTTGCATCTTATTCCATGAGATTTGTGATATCAATAAGACTCAATAAGAAACATACAAACAATAAACAAGAAAACAACAGAAAATCCAAAATCCAAGTTGAATTATGTCCCCTAAACTACAAAGAAAATTTCCCTGGTCTTACAGCTTTAGATGGATTTTCTATTTTTCAAGGGGATTCTTGAAACTAAATTATTGTCATCTAATGGTTCAGAATTCATTAGTTTGATATGGTTTCATAGTTTACGAAAAGAACATAATTTTTCTTGAATAATATATTTTCACAAATATTAACATTTGTGGAATGGTATTGCCTACAGTTTCTATTGTGTTACCATTTCTGTGCGCATATTCATAAAGAACATCAACAATGTCCACATCTTGCAAATCGACGTTTTGGGAAGTAAAATGATCAACTGTAAAAGTAAGTTTATAATACATTAGTTTTTTTTTCTTTTCACATCACATGTCTAAGGAAAATATGTTCATGTCAATGTGCCATACTTCCAAGGACATATGAACAGAATGAGAAAATATTATAGAATATTTCACCTAATAACACATTGACGGAAAGGAAATTTGTATCCTAAGGAAATCATGGTACAATTTTCAATGACTGTATGATAAACCCTATACGCAAATTCCACGACATGAAAGTGAAATCTTATCAGAAATATTCGTTTAGTGATATTCATATTTGCTCTTGTTCATGAATGCTTAAATAATATTTTCCCTAAATTCCTCCAGGATAATTTATTAGTATGGTAAGGCCAACCATGCATGCAAGATAGCACTGCCACTGTTGCTTCAGAAAGGGATTAACGTTATTTATATATAATATGGCGCCCAGATCATCTATGGAAACTATAGCGTTCGTTGCTGTAAATACTAATATTGAAAATCAGAGCAGCAACATTTACTATTTAGTTTTCTGTAAAAGACAACTATTGAGATGGCTTTGTCTGTCAGTCGGCACATTTTCTGTCTCTTAAAAGCTACTGAGGCTAGAAGGCTGCAAATTGGTATGTTGATCATCCACCCTCAGATAATCAAGCATACCAAATTGCAGACATCGAGCTTCAGTAGTTTTTATTTTATTTAAGGTTCAAGTTAGTCATGATCGTCCTTCTGGTAACGCAACAACTCAAGCCACCACGGCTGGTTGACAGCGTTTCATGGGCCGCGGTTCATACAACATTATACCGAGAGCACCAAAAGTTAGATATATTTTCGGTGGCCTTGGTTATACGCTGTATAGAAAACTCCTTTGCGTCCAAGAAACTTCGGCGTATTTTTTACTTGTTTGATATTGCTCTCGGAAGGTTTAATAATTTTCAATAATTAACACCGCTAAAACTAGTTTTTATTCAATTTTTTTTTTCAATATATAAAAATCATGCATAATGCGTTGGTGTTTCCTTGATGTTTCCAAGTAAATTTCTAAATAAATTTATACAATCATAACAGTAGAAAATACAGATCCACAAATATGTAACTGTGCTTTAAATAACTCTAAAGCTATATAACTGCAGATTTGTTTTATCTATTTAAGACTACACATACACACATACACAAACACAAAACACACACACATACACACACACACACACACACACACACACATATATATTTATATATATAATATATATATATATATATATATATATATATATATATTATATATATATATATATATATATATAAACTATATATATATATATATATATATATATATGTGTGTGTATATATGTATATACATATATATATATATATATATATATATATATATATATTATATATATATACATATATATATATATATATATATATATATATATATATATATATATATATATATATATATATATTGTAACTAGCACTCGGTCCATCCTGCCAACCGGTTTGGAAATTGAAGGAGAGCAGAAGAGTCCGTTTTATCCAATACTACGTGTATAGTGAATAAATCCCTCTTTCTTACATAACGATGACTTTACCAATCTTTCCTGCCATTCACTTCCTAGATAAGAAATGCGGAGCCTCCTTTTGTATTTACACTCATTTAATCTGACTTTTTCCTTGAGAGAGGTGTTTTATCTCTAGGGCGTGAATTCCATTTAACACAAACTTTTCTTTTAAGGCAAGGCTTGTCTCGATCAGCCATACTTGTCTGGGTTTTTCCACCAAAGAGCTGGGTCTATGTAGTTGAGCCTTTTAACATAAAGTTTATTTTGTAGAGAGTTGGTTTTTATGTTTGCCAGCCATCCCTTCTCAGCCTCTAGTCATAAAAAGATTCAGGATCAAGGAGACTTTGGTATTTCTTTAATAAATTATTATTTTCTTCATGTATTTAGTTATTTATTCATTTATGGATTCATGTATTTCTTTTCATGTCAAATTGCAAAGAAGCATGTACCCTGTTACTCATACCTTCTTACTTAAACACTGAAAGGATACATAACGCTGAGGTTTACTCTCACACACCAAACGACGATGGAGAGGATAAGTGTAGTAAAATGGTTCTGACTCAAAGGAATTAGCGCTTCTCAATTAAATTTGTCTATCATTAGGTTAATTAGCGCTTCCCAAAATAGTACGAAGAACTGAAAAAGTCAAGAAGTCATTGTTGATACAACAAATGCATATTTATTTCGTAACAATGATCAGTACGACCACTATCGTCACAGTAGAACAATATGAAGGATAAGATATAATCAGAGGAAATTATATCATGTTATAATCATAAAATAAAATAAAAAATCGTGATAGAAACTAATAAATAAATCTTTACCATTTAAAGGAATAACTAAATGTGACACCTCTCTGAACCTGATGTTTACTGTACATCAGCATTTCAAAAAAGGGCTGAGGAAGAATAACAGCGGTTGTTTTGAACGTGGGTACTTTTCTCTGTCACCAACAGATTGCAACTATAACGGATATGAAACAAAAAATTCGTTTGGCGAGTACGAAAGTGGCAAAGGTCAGAGATTATTAATTCAGGCAAGAACCCTGTTAGCATTAACGACAACTAACATTGAATCCATCAGTTACTTAAACTAGAAGATTTAAGAAGTAAGAAAGAAATCAAATGACAGACTTTAGATTTATAAAGGAAACAGAGATGAAGTTTTAAATAAAGAGATAAAGGATAAACATATCTATTTCATAATGGTTTTTATTTACTATGTGATGCTGCAGAATACACAAAAAGGGGTAAATATGTGTGAAACATTTAATTATATACGTCCAAAGTGGAACATTTTCTTTGCTACAACCCCAAAAGAAATTCAACAAAAAATATGTTCACCATATGTCTACATTCTCCTCGAATGTAGACTTAGTGATGATTTCGGCATCTCTTTTTCAGTGACGCCAAAAACTTTCTTTCCTTAGAAATGGAATCCCTGTAGCAGCAGCTGACCATTTCTGGGAAGTTGGGATCCATTATTTTTTTCTAACTCTACTTTCAAAAAAACTTTTTCTCCCAAGAAATTTAGTCCTTACGAATTTTTTTTTATTTTTATTTTTTAGGTGGACGGAAAACACCCTATATATTTTAACAAAAATTACAATAAAAGTGCAAATATAAACTCATAACTAGTAAAATCATCATTCTAAAAAAATGGTCTCGTATTCTAAGTTATATAAACCAAG
>NC_087200.1:69728765-69731265 GCF_015104395.2 Macrobrachium nipponense
TGTTTGCTTTTTGGAAAATGCTTTACTTGAGTTAAAGTATTTAGCTTCAATAAAAGCACATGATAACTCTCCCTACGCACGAGTGTTTACTATTCCACTCTCTTTTCTGTCTTTTCCTCCCCTTTTCTTTAGACCTCGACAGACAGAGATATCCAATTTCACACAGCATGGCTAAAAGGGAGGAAATTATCATAAATCAAAAGTTGTATCCGGAAAATTGAGGAAATGGAAATGTTTCAAAGGATAGACGTTTGATCAGTTAGATTCCAATGAAATGACCCGTACAGAACATCAAACAGAATATGCCAAAGGGAAAAAAGATTCCCCTTCTGACGAGTTTCTTATCGTTGTTTTTCTAGTCTTCGAAGTCGTCAAAAGTGTCATCAATTTTTTGCTGGGATTTTCTTTTTGTCCCCCCGCCCCACCCTTTTTTTTAATAAGGTTGTATCATCACTCACACCGTTGAGTTTGGGTTTTTTTTATCCATCCTGGTGTCTTTATATTATCCATAGTGTTTCTATATTTTCAAGAAGAGCTAAGCAAACTAAATATTACCTATTAAAAAAACGCTTGTAATGAGAACCAAAACCGACTTAACCAAAAATTATAAGGGAACCGGAAAACAGGATAATACAAATATGCATGGATGTACCATTGAAGTGAAGTATTATTCTGCGTTATATAGGGCATCACCAACTGGATGATAATAAATACAGCAATATCATAAGCACAATAGTTATCCAGAAACAGAGAAGCTGATGAAAACTTATAAAAACTAGGTTGGAGAGTATGAAAAGTTTTCATCAAAAGCTATTGATATATTTGTGCTTTTCATTGCAATTTTTTTCTGTACATGATATTACATTTTGCTATCTTTTGTCGAACATGAACCCATACGCACGTCAATTCACAGATATATAACTGCAAATGAAAAACAGTGAAAATATGTTGTACTTTTAACAGAAATTGACGAAATAAATTCCTAGTTTTTATATTTACTGCTTTTCGGTTTTCTGGATAATATAAACGCAAAATAACAACTCTTTTATTTATTTATCTATTAATAAAAGGTTCATTTCACGAGGAAATATTGTCTGACCTTTTATTTATAATATTATTTCAACCGTGACTTAGACATTTCAATATTAATTCAACCGTGACTGAATCTTTTGTATTCTTCGTGGCACAATTAAGCTGAGCAATTATTTACATTAATGATATTCAAAGTGAACGTTTTGTAACGGACAATATTATTTAATCAATGTATATTCAATATTAAAAGCATATCATATACATCAATTTTATTAACATTTCACAGATATAAATAATTTTCAAGCTGAAAATATTAAGTTATTTCCGAAGCAATGCAGATTTCGTTTTTAGACCTCTGACAGCACTACATTTTTATGATTCTCTGAGTAAATCGCTCTTCTAGCTTCAAAGGTTGATGACCCCAAGTAAAGACCTATGGTTGGTGAATCTTTAAACAGGGATTTAGTTAAAACTGATACACGTATGCACTGTGGCAATTATCAAGATGGCGTTGAAGCCTACAAGAATTCACTTGGATCTCCAGTCCTATTTCATCTGATTCGCATCTTGCATTACCAATATAATCTGTGAATGTTCTTCTCGGAGGGAAATATTTAACCTATTGCAGTATAAATGTCGTGGTTCTGTCTGCATATTCAACTAAGATCTCCTTATTACAATAGCACGCCTTGCTATCAATAAAACAAGTAAAAACTGTCAATCGAATTTTCTGTACAGCGCATAATGCTATATTAAACTCTCAGCCACGGGCCATGGAACTCTCAGTTTCAGCCCATTGAACTTTCAGCCACAGCACAATGGTGGCCTGTGCTACTGGCCCCTATAACAGTGCCACACGCACGATCATGGCCAAATTTAACCATAGATAATTAAAACTTACTGAGGATACAAGGCGGTTATTTGGGATGCTTGATGATTGGAGGGTGAATGATCAACATTCCACTTTGCAGCCCTCTACCCTCAGTTGTTTTTAAGATGTGAAAGTGGACAGAAAATGTGCGGACGGCGGAAGAAATAGCCATCTCGATAGTTTTCTTATACAGAAAAGTAAAAAGTAAACCATCTACTTTTCTTAGTTATTTCAGTATCTCATTTATGCTTTAAGTGTCTATAATATGTTCACCATCCACACGTTTAATAATGACAAGGGCCGTAATTATGCAGTGTCCAGCGCCATTCCTCAGAAGTGACAGGAAATTAAGAGCAGGAACTAAGCCCCTGAACACAACTAGGATGCCATCCATTAAGGCTGTCCGAGTTAAGACAATATGAGCAACTGTGTCTCGGAGACGAAGCGTATTTCCGTGTTTCTTGATCTCCTTTCGTTATTATTGATAAATTTGAACCAATTTCGAAGCGAACGAATTTATTTTTCGTATTTACGACACTAACCAAGATAGGTGATGCATATGGTACGAAACTAAGACAGGTGACGCATATGTATGTT
>NC_087200.1:69741265-69751625 GCF_015104395.2 Macrobrachium nipponense
ATGGTTCACTGAGGTATGCACGAAAACTAGGTCTTTAACAAGTCCACAAAGGGGAGCACGTGGCCGATGAGGACAAAGGGCTTCTGATGTAGAAGGGGTAAAAATAAGAATGAAAATGAATTTAGCAAGAGTCGTATGGTAGTACAAAAGGTGCTGGGTTGAAGTTAACACTTTCAGACGTACCTTTATGCAATATTCTGTGTATCCTCCTTGTAGAAGAATGCGGTCCGACCTCTGTTCAGGTCTGGGGTCCGTGTCCACCAGTGCGTCGTGGGTAGGCCTAATTTGGGAGGCTGGCAATTTGACTCTGGTCCGAGATCCACGTCTCGCAGCCGACTGAGACCGATACTGCTTGGTTTCGAATCACTGGGGGCTTCCAAAAACGCCTCGAGCATTGCCTGAAAGGTGGTAAACACAACGCCAGCAAATTGGGAGGAAAATAGGTCTTATTGTAGAAGTCCCTAAAATCCATCTCGAAGCCTAGCTACTCCTGTGACTTGCCTCTCTTACCCTAAGCTTCCGTCAGACCGGAAATATCATTCCTACGACATACACTCTCCCAACAACAGTAGCTTCAGGAGACGGCATGGCTGCTACTTTTATAATTAAATATAACTAAAACTCTGCTGGGAAGGCGAGGCGTTCTATAGACGTAGCAGCTCCCCCTGTTAAGAAGGCATTCATCATCCCTTTCGCGTGAAGGTCTTGGCTTAAATAAGTTGATCGCCTCGACAACCCAGTTCTCCTACTCTAACTTGAAGTTTTTTGAGCAGCGATACGGCTGACTACAATGGCCTACCTAACTATAGGCAAAGATGCTAAGTGTACTAACTTAATATAGTGATGTAGTCTAGCCTAATAAAATAACTACAGGTTGTCTTGTGACGACAGTCTACTCTACCCCTAGATAAGGTACTTGAAAATCTACTTGCTACTAACCTAATGCCCTGGTACTAAATCATTAGCCTAACCTACTCAATACAGTTAAATGAAGACGCAATCATTCCAGAGTGTGGTACGCACAGCAGCAGTTCAGCGACGGAATTGTTAAAATACATAATGAGAGGTAATGATGCGTTGGGGATGATGAGTGGTTAATTTACCAGGAGGGAAATGCAATGAGGTAGTTATGACATTTACATGAGTGTTAGTATCACAATTTCTAGGGGTTAGAGGGTTAGTTCTACTGGCAGAGATCAGGCTGGCTACCTTCTCTGGGTAGGTGCCAGGATCATTCTGCAAATGAATGCGACACTGTACCTCGGGCACAGGTGTCAAGGAGAGCATGTGGCTCTTTTGTGTTAGTTTGTTAATGATTGGTTACGTCCCTTCTTCTTCTTCTTCTTATTCCTCCAGGACCTGGCTATACCAGTCCTTGGAGTAGACGGATGTGTGCACCGGGACTCTGGGGAAAAGGCCAGAACACCGGACGGCAGAGCAGAGGCAGTGGTAGCCTGAGATTGCAGGAGAACACCCTACTTCGGTATCTGCAGCAACCGTCGTAGAGGTGGAACCTACTGCAGGGGAGGAGGCCCTCACTCCGGCTGCTGCGACAGCCGTCGTAAGGGGAAAACTCCAGGCTGACTCCTGGTCGGGCAGTTCCTGGTTTTCCAGAGGTTATGAAGGTTAGGTCTGCCGGAGGTTCATCCTCGGGCGACAGTGGTGAGGGTGAAGAAGACGGAACTAGTGATTGGCCATGGGCTGTGGTAAGCTCCATGCCTGTTGGAGGATCTTCCTGTAGGAGGATCCTTGATAAGGTTAGGCACCGGCGCTAGCTCGGGGCCAGGCGCAGAGGTCAAGTCGGTGGTGGCTACGTCCAGGCTGGACGGAGCTTGGCACTGCTCAGTGCTGCCAAGTGGTACTGGCAGAGAGTTGAGGTCGACTGGACCTGTGGCGGGTACCGGAGGTGCAATCCATCTCAGTGTGCCCTTGGAAATGGGAGACAGAGGCTCCCTGTCTCTTGTTGGAGGCTAGGCCTTGTGGAAAATGGACAGTGTCGCTGCTGGGTAGTTTTGCTTAGGGCACCTAGGCCAATTAGGTAGAGTGCCCTATTACGTTACAGGTTTTGCAACGGAACTGCGAATGGTCAATCTCCCTCCTTGGTAAACGGGGAGACGGGGGAGACTGTTGGTGGACATACTTCCTAGAGGAAGTAGAATTTCGATGACTCCTTGCTTTGGAGTGATTTGTTGTGTGGGGTTAGGACCCCTAGGCTTTTTGGAATGCGAGGGAGACTTCATGTCTTGCCCTAGGAGGAGGTCATAACCTCCTGGGATGTAGCTTGCAACTGCAAGGGTACAAACCTGGAGAAATGAGGTCGGGTGACTCTCAATCACCGGTTGGAAGGATCAGCTTGATATGGTTGATACCTTCGATGGTGATTAGTTGTCGTCTATCGACGGTAGCCCCTCGGGGATTCTGTCTTCCCGTATCAGGGAGATTTGAGCGCCAGAGTCGTCGTAGGCTCTGACGTGCTTGGCTGATAATGGCTTTGGAGTGGGGTGCGACGGTTATAGGGCCCTTAGCTGGTCCTAGAGAAGAAGGATTGGTGACGGCCATTGCGATGGCCGGAATATTGTGGTTAGCGCACCCTCCCTCCGTAATTTGCAGACATGTGACCTTGCGGCCACAGTCTCGGCGAACGTGTTCCAGAACCTCTTCCGTGGCACTGGATGAAATAAGACGAGATGCCCCCACAAGGTTGCGAATCTGTGGAGTCACCAAGGCTGGCAGTGTGCTCTGGCACAGGTGAAGAGTCCTCTGTTGGATCACCCTCGGAAACAAGTCCGGGGTCAACTGGTGGGCTTACCTCTTCCAAAGGGGAGGAGGTAGGCGGTAAAGTGGTAAGAGGCTGAGATGGTGCGGAAGAAACTTCGGGCTCTGACACTGGGTTCAGGGCCAGGTTCGCAAAATAGACCAGGATGTCGGGGACATCGGAGGCACTAGCCTCTGAACCTAAAATTGAGGTGTGGTTATCTGGCATGCTGCAGGTGTCCGGTGCATCTGGTAGTGGGAGCTGCGTCCAGGGGAGATACGGCTTAGTAGATCTCGGCCCAATATCACCTGATAAACATCATGAAATTGGTCAACTACGCCCAGGCGGCACAATGTGGTTTCCCTGGTCTCCTGGTCCAGAAAGGGCATTTCCACATTCAGAAGGACCGAAGGAACAGAATAGAGGTTACCGTCAATCCATTCAAACTGAATTTCTTCGTTCGTCTGGATTTTGGCACCCCTAGGCAATGCCTTTCTGGAAATAAGGGAGACCTGGGCTTCGGTGTCGGCCATGACTTGTACCCACTGATAGGCCGTAGGAGACTGTTCATCAGGCAGGGCTACATGGTAGCCTTGGAGAAGTTCACCCTGGAAGCTCTCCTCCCAAGGTAGAGACCGAACTTGGGCACTGGTCGGAATCCACAGCATGCCACGCCACACAACAAGTGGTGCAGACCTCCGCACCCCACCTCTTACCGGGAGTCCAGCTTCATGGTCTGGGGCTTAGAAGCTAGCAGAGAGATTGCGTCATCTAGAAGAGCTAGCACTATGCTTTCTCTTTTCTTCTCTTTCCTTTCTCTATGCTTCTCTGGCTACCTCTCTGCTTCTCTTTCTTTTCTCTCTGGTTCTCCGGCTTTCCTCTCTGCTTTCTCTTTCCTTCCTCCCTGCTGGCGCGCAGCAGCCTGCTGCGTCTTTATCCACTGGTCAAGGGCTGGTCCAGTGTAACCAGCCTCCCTGCCCAGAGTTATGAGGACTCCGAGCTTCTCTAGCTCTCTGGCAAAGAAGTCGCGGGAAGCAGGGGAAGACATTTCCCTTAGGCTGCAGTAGAGGCTGATGAAAATGAAAATAATGGCCAGGAAGGGTACGGAATGGAATAGGAGTGCCTACTGTGGAAAGTGGCACTCACTTGGAAATGGGTTCTGCAATGTGGTAATGAAAAAGTCTGAGAAGGACTGGGTGCTCTGGTGGCACTTGGGAAGTGTCCCGTAAGTTTGGTGGCACTTCTGGATTGTTGGCACCAATTCTAAAGAGGTGAAAAAATCAAATGGAGTGTACGGCGTACGTCACACTTAAGGGCGTTCCTAAGTTGGGAGACGCTGGAATGGGCTACCTGTAGGTCCAATACAGGTGCACGGCACTTATGAGGAGGCGTTCCTTGGTTCAGTGATCCAAAATGGGGATACTCTATAATGAATGAGCGTTCCGTATGACGGACACGCAGGTATAGGGCTACCTGTACGTCTGTACAGGTGCGCGGCACTTATGAGGAGGCGTTCCTTGGGCAGCACTAGTAGTGCTGGTATTGCGGCACTTTGGGGAGGCGTTCCCTTAGCATGGTCCGAAAGATCACTGATCCTCGTACACGGACATTAATGAATTTGGGCGGTTCCGTAAGGACGGACACGCAGGTTTGTCAGCACTTAGGAGGGCTGGTATTGCGGCACTTCTGGAGGCGTTCCCTTGTTGAGTGTTCCGAAGGATCACTGACCCTTGTACACGGACACACTAATTATTTGGGCTGTTACCGTAAGGACTGGACACGCAGGTTTAAATGGCTACCTGTACGGCCTGTACAGGTGCAATGGCATTTATGGAGGCGTTCCTTGGAGCACTGGTATCGTGCTGGTGTGTCCCGGACTCTACATGCAGTATACTTAAACTTATACTGAAGTGAAATGGCACTGGCTCATGGCAGAGTGTAATAGTGGAGGAGAGAAAGTAAAAGGTGGGAGTATTCTTCAGCAGCCAGTCGATGGAACAGTGTCAAGAATTAGTGGCACTGTAAAATGGTAAGACACTGACGTGCACTGGTGGTGGCCAGTCCTAAACTGGTAACGAACGTTCCCTGTCTGGAAGTAATGAATTGGCGTGGCACACTGTGCGAATTGTGCTTGCGGTATACGCAAGTCTTTTGTGATAAAAGAAAATGAAAAGACCACTCGGGCAACGACAGGTAATGGAAATTTTAGGAATGCTCAGTCCCTCGCTGAAGTACTCGGTAAGTGAAATAAATAAATGCTTGCAAACTGCAATGGACACAGGCGCGTACGTATCACGCTGTGTAAATGAAAGACACAAGAGACTAAATAATGTTAATTCTGCATGCTATAATTAATGGTAAGATGTAGTACTCTTGGCTTCGTGAATAATGGATTCTGGTTTTCTCTCTCTCTCTCTCTCTCTCTCTCTCTCTCTCGGAGAGGGTGAAAATGATATATGAATGAACTCCCTTATATTTGAATTGAACTACTAATGTTCGTTTAATATGACGCAACTTGCGTTAAATTATCTACTTACGTTAACGTTTACTGAAAGAATTGCTTTTGAAAACGTTTTATGAAAATGATAACGCGCTCGCGTTGAACGATTTTTACGTTAATGTTAGCGGCTTGCGCTTATGAAATGATTTGCGTTTCAATATGAATTTCACAAAGACGCGTTTTACGTTAACAATTCTTGCAAGTGACTCTACTTTTAAGATTTACGTTAACTTTACGTAAGGACAAGTGAAAAATTACGGTAAGGATTTAAAACGATGTTAGCAAACAATTGTGAATGAGGCTACGTTAAGTGCGAAGTGAAATGAAATTTTCGCTCAGCGCGCGAGTGAGCGATGCGAGGTGAAACACGTGGCTGGGTAGCACTGCTAGCGCGCAGCATGTCGTTCAAAACAGCTGATTCTCTGTAAATGCGAAGGCAATTTACAACACAAAATTCTACTTTCTTATTCAAGGCGAATTACGTTAATTTTTCTGGCAGGACGATAGATACTAGTACCGAGATCGATATTATTTACGTTAAAACTTCGAGACTTACGTTACTTTGCTTAAATTGTTTAGATAATGTTGAAAGAGGAAACAAACATGGCTGCCGCTGTGAATGAGACGAAGGTTGGTTGAGACCGCGCAGGCGCGAGAATGCTCTAAGCTGAATTTAAGCTGAGAGGTAGCGGTTACCAACACTTGGAATGAAAACTAAGTTAAAAATGGATACCCTAACATATCACAGACAAAAGAATTGTACACTTCTTTTGCCGTAACTATTAGTAAAACACTCCTAACTAGCTAGGCTTTCTAATACAGCAATAAACCCTGGCAAAGCACTTCCTAGTTTGATCTGGTCCTTTCTGGCATCTATCTGCACACGTGCTGTCTCGTCCGACGAGCACAATGCGATTTATAAAATAACAGAATTCGCTCGGCGCTCTGGCCGTTACAATATAATAATATTTCTACCTTCACATTTGTTTAAAACACTTCTAAATAAAAATACTTAACGTACCTTAAGCTAACATAGGTTATAAATAATCATATTAATGAATGGAATACCTTACCGTGAGTCAGTGTGTCTTCTTTCCCTGCAAGTGTGCTTGATTTACGCTTTGTAAAATAATTTACAGTTTACGTTTTACAACGGATAACGCGATTTACAAGCTTTTTTTTTTTTTTTTTTAAGCAAGCTAGGTTCATATCCTCGGCGAAGGTCGACAATGTTACGTATATAGGGCCTTGTGAGAGACTAGATACGTAAACGGAAGTAATTTAGGGATTTCAAGAGGGAATTGCTTGAACTTACCGTAAACTTTCTTTAGAGGGAAGGTCGCCAGAAAACTCAGCTCGTTACTTTTAAAACTATTTATTTACAAAAGGCCCGTGCTGGCCTGGAGAAAAGTTAAATGATATTGGCCCCCACGTTGTTGGCTTATAGTCTCATTCAATTCAAGCTGATTTTCATTCACTTGGGTTAATGCACACTTGCGGGCAGAGACGGCACGTGACTCATGGAATCTGGAAAAGAATCCCAGATTAAACGAGATAAAAGGAAAAATGACTTCTTGCTTTGATTAAGGCTGATTAATTCTCTAACATTGGGGAAGGTAAACTCGAATGGTTCACTGAGGTATGCACGAAAACTAGGTCTTTAACAAGTCACAAAGGGGAGCACGTGGCCCGATGAGGACAAAGGGCTTCTGATGTAGAAGGGGTAAAAATAAGAATTGAAAATGAATTTAGCAAGAGTCGTATGGTAGTAAAAGGTGCTGGGTTGAAGTTTACACTTTCAGACGTACCTTTATGCAATATTCTGTGTATCCTTGTAGAAGAATGCGGTCCGACCTCTGTTCAGGTCTGGGGTCCGTGTCCACCAGTGCGTCGTGGGTAGGCCTAATTTTGGGAGGCTGGCAATTTGACCTCTGTCCGAGATCACGTCTCGCAGCCGACTGAGACCGATACTGCTTGGTTTTCGAATCACGGGGGCTTCCAAAAACCGCCTCGAGCATTGCCTGAAAGGTGGTAAACACAACGCCAGCAAATTCGGGAAGGAAAAATAGGTCTTATTGTAGAAGTCCCTAAAATCCATCTCGAAGCCTAGCTACTCCTGTGACTTGCCTCTCTTACCCTAAGCTTCCGTCAGACCGGAAATATCATTCCTACGACATACACTCTCCCAACAACAGTAGCTTCAGGAGACGGCATGGCTGCTACTTTTATAATTAAATATAACTAAAACTCTGCTGGGAAGGCGAGGCGTTCTATAGACGTAGCAATATATATATATATATATATATATATATATATATATATATATATATATATATATATATATATATATACATATATATATATATATATATGTATGTATGAGTATGTATGTATGTAGTAGTATGTGTGTGTGTGTTTGAGCGTTTGGGTGTGTGTATGTGTAAGTATCGAGTCTACTGAATTTACTTTGTAGGTAAAAAAAATGATAGGACTTATCTTGATTCGAATTTCTCTCAGAAAATATTGATTTTTTTTTCCTATTAATTTTTTATGAGGGGTCCGTTAGTAAGACTAAAGGTTGTGTTAGGTCTTATTCGAGGTATATAACACCAATTTATTTTAATAGTAATATGTAATACGATAACACTTATGTTATTTTTGCGAATTTGCATTTTGAGAGTAGTGGCTATTCTGCATGTTTTACTTTAATTGATAGTAGGCATTTTACTTTCTTTTCATAAGGAATAGATATAGAGAATTATTACACCATCAAACAGAATATCAAAATGAGTCAAGTATTAGACGTGATTAACGCTAGGTACATCACTAAAGTTTCCTTTCTTCAAATAATAGGTAGAAAATTAGTTGTTCATTTCTTACGGTCTGCATTGATCATATTCCTTCTAGCACTTAGTTGAACCGGTGAAAGGTCGATAGTCAACTCAGCAAGATTCAATACAATCACTTCGCTAATTTCTTATCTCAGTCCCATTATTTGTGAACAAGGAGTAATAATTGATGATAAAGAAGGGTCTAGAGGTTTAGCTTGTAAGAATTAAACCTGGGCTGCAGTAACTTCCAAAAAACTTTAAGTTTTTCGAAGTTTTTACGGGGTTTTCTTTATTACTGGTTTCCATACGCTTATCAAGAAAGCCCGGTTTCCAAGTGGGAAATAAACGATGAATGTTTCACTCATGGAATGAGTCAATTAAGAGCAACAAAAGCTCGAACTTGTACCTAAAACGCTATGACACAATTTACTATGAAGGCGAATATATGACTAGTTCAGCTCATACACATAATTTTGTTTGTCTGTTTCTTCCATGTGAACGCCTACACTAGTGAACCTATCAGTATGAAATTTGGCACCGAGGTTAAGCTGACATAGGGTTCGAACTTAATTAGATTTCAATAAAAAAAACATATACGTATAACCACCCTAAAAAGTTATCACTTCTACACCCTAGAATCTAACTTTCTTAATTTTGGGCCAATTTGGTTCAAATTTAGAACATAGACTATTGGTGCTAATATTATTATTCCAAAATTTTTTATCAAGACGTAGCCCCAATAAGAAGGGAGGTGGGAAGTGGGTGACATGTAGAAATAAGCAAAAATTACAAATATTACTGTCTAATCCATAGTTCTTGAAGTTGCTGAAAAGAATAGTGACTCTCCGAAGCCCTTTAAGTACAATTTCAGCCCAATATGAAGTAGGGGGCTGACAAGGAGTGGGAAGGCTGCGACATGTACAAATAACCAAAAAAAAAATACTGATATCAGTACCTAATTCACAGTTTTTGAGGTCACTGACATAAATTGTGATACTCCCATAGCTATTGAAGTCTAGTTCACCCTGATAGGAAAGGGGGAGGGTGAGAAGGGGTACGAAAGTGGCGACGTAAAAATAACTAAAAACTGTAGATATTAGTATCTAATACGTAGTTTCTGAGGTCACTGAGATGAAAAGTGAAACTCCCTATGCCCTTTAACACCAACTTCAGACATCTTCTTGGCTCCGTACTGCAGAAAACAATGTTTATTCTTGATACTCGAAGGGCAGGAACTCCTCAAAACCTCTTGTAGGACGTTTCTTCTCTGAAGGCTTGCTCAACATCAGAAAATCTCTGTTGTTCTCTCTAACTGGACGACTTGACCCAATTCCGACCAAACTCTAGTGTGCCTTCTTCTTCTCTTATCTTTCGTCTGTTCCTTCTTCTCTTATCTCTCTCTGATGATCTCTCACTGATGATCTCTGCTGATCTCTGATCTCTCCTACTTCACCAGTCGTATTTATATGGCAATCTGGGGACGGACCCTACCAGCGAACGTTATAGACTCCCGAGGCGACAGGAACATTTTAGAAGGATCTAGGCGAAATGTTGCATCATAATACGCAGCGTTCCTAACGACATGTCTGCGCTAGTTGAGTTCACACCTGATTATTCTAGAACATCATGAGAACAAGCTCCTCCAACACGTGCGCGAATGCCTCTATGCTAACTTCAAAACTAGCTCACGAGGCTTCCTATGAACCCTAATTGTTTGGTGATTTCCTCTTTACTACCTGACAAAGGACGAACATAACGACACAAAACTTCGTCTTTCAAACAAAACGTTTCCTTACACACATTATCGAGATCATCATCCAGCTTACATTCAAAAATTCGGGTTAGTGTGTTACCCTCTCTCTGAAACTTGACTAGCTCATCCTTATTCAAAAGGTTAGTGCCGAATTCATCACCGTAACTATTATTTGATTACACGACCGATTCGACTACGTTACTCTTGACAGGTAGACCTTCTCTTTGGCGATCACTGATAGAGTCATCTCTCAGCCACACTCATGCCAAGATCAACCTCGCCACCTCTATCACACTCGTTTGAATCCACGAACTCACTCTCATTCGAATCCACGAACAAATTATGACCATAGTCTATGTCTGTATCTAAACCTGACCCAGTTACTACCATTTCAGGCACTGGAATCTCACTCACAACAGGACTCACATTCTTTGATAAAGCTAAGTCTTCACCGACAATAATGTCAACGCCATCAATGGGCAAACTGTCGACAACTGCAAGTTTCACTTCTCCTGACACTA
>NC_087200.1:69757125-69777125 GCF_015104395.2 Macrobrachium nipponense
CCATCATCATTGGCAGAAGCGATCAGCTATCGTTATTAGAAGACTTGTTACAAAATCATATCTGATCTCAAGCATGTAAAACTTCAGAAGAATATATATATTTTTATACTTCGTGTTTTCTACAAGAACCTCCTCACCATGAGTTTAACACATCGTCGTCATAAACAAGAAGATAATCCCGACTTCGTAAGTGATCTACAAACCCCAAGACACTCCATTGAAGATGGAAGTGCAATACCAACCGACTTAGCGTAAGATTATCGCAAGTCTAACATTACCTCATAGGGCGCCTTATCATACAAGGCACAAGCCCTAAAAGTGGTGGCAAGCGTACCAGAAGGACTCTACAACTTCTCCGAAGATAAAACAGAATAATAAATCATGAAGTCAACGACGACGAAAGCAGCAGATTCTCCAAGCAACCTAGTATCATCGTTTTGTGAGCGACTTCAGAAAACAACAAGCAACTTAGTATCATCGTTTAGTGAATAACTTCAAGAAACCGTCTGCAGCATCGGATCTTTCAAGGGCTCGAATCATTGAAACAACGCGCACGGGGGAAACTGAAGCCAAACCAGGTCATTCGCTAAATAGAGAAGGAGGACCAAGGCCGTGTGTCGTTATCGGAACACCGTGACTTCCCACAAAAGCAAGCTAAGTACAATTTTTTATTCATTTGGAGTAACTTTGAGTGTTTCCTTTGCAGGTCGAATTTCGTTATTCCTGTGGCTGAAGTTACGAGACATATTAATCTTACTTTTTTACAGAAATTATCTACATCATTGAGATTTCGCTACTGCGAGTTTTTTTTATCTTTGAGTGTCTGTTTCCAGAAGTTCTACTGAAATATCATAATCATATATTGTGTTAATTTATCAATTTTGGGTGATTATTAATCCCTTACGTAACAAATCATATTAAACAGTGAATATGCGTTTACACAGTTGGACGTCTGTATTTATACAGATGCATGGATAGGGTCGTTAAGCACCGTAGTGATTAGAAAACACACAAAAACAAGTGGAACACCCGTACAAAATCTATATAAATTAGAGGCGTAAGCACTATTTCGGGTCATGACAATAAATGCTCCTTTGCAAAGTCCCGATCGCAGTTAGCCTTGAGTTTTTGAGTTATATAAAATATCGAACCTCAATGACTCAACTTAACTTTAAAAATATGGCTGGATTGCAATGAATAACATGTCTGTAAAAAACTTTCATCAGGCTAAATGCGCTGACCAGGATCCCTCACTATTTCAAATTTTAGCAAAGAATGAAGTACAAACAGTTAATATTGAATGCAGTAGTGATAACTTGTCTTAATAGTAATCGCTCAGTTCCTAATAGTTCGTCATTCATTGCTTTATACGTAACCAGCAACATAATGCTAAAAACACACAATACGTTGCCGATGGTAATAAAGAGAAGGATCCTAATTATTACAAAAAGAAATAGAAACAGTAGCCCGTTCAGAATCAAACAAGCAAACTCGGTGACTGTGTCACCTAGTCAAGCGGTCAAGGTCAGTCAAAACTGCCGAAGTGTTCAAAGCATAGCAAATTCCACACAATAAGCGACTCTAGCAGAGTGGGGAAAAGCGATGTTGGATCATACATCCCAAATACCTTTTTAAAATTAAAAAGGAATTTCCCTATGCATCACACGACAGTATAAAGTAATCAGAGCAGGTTTTCGTTTTTTTTTAATACGTAAGTTATTATAAGTAGTGGTGGATTAAGCCCGACTGTACGCGCCGCAAAAAATTAGAATATCTTGTATTATTCCTTTTTAAATACGTAATATCCGTATTTACGAACTCACCGTCTGTTGTTCGAACTTCCCTAATGAGAAGTCCGGATAAGCGAGCGCTTACAGATACCTCTATAGTTATAAAAAAAACATTGATCTGTATCTATCCTCCTGCAAAATAAGGCGTGTTTATCAAAGGAAAATCCTATAACCTTCAACATATTAAAATCCGTTTGAACAAAGAGACAGTTAATCAAATAATAACTTATACTAGGGAACTATAAACATTTTGTTCTCATAATCGTAACATTGTTCAAATGACCCAACAGAATTCTCCCACAACCGCAGTCGCAGTGCACGCAAAATCTCGAGAAGCATGCACCCTCGAATGTCTTAGTGCGTGTAAAAAGACTTTGCTGGGAAATGAAATTTTAATCCTTCCCGACACTGAAATATAACGATTTCCGCGAACAAAGCCCTAGACACGGTTGACTAGCAGCAACAAGATAAATCTAGTGATCCACAAACGTATACATAGTCGTGGTATACGGAAGTTATAAATATCGCATTTTTTATTGTGCTAATTTTTAATCCCGCCCGACCAGTCGTGGATGAATCTCTCTTGATAAATCTATCTAAAGTAATATCCGTAAAATCATTCAAGCAGAGGTGATTCAGCAGAAACTTTTGTTTTTTTTTATCTTTTATCTGAATACAGGAAGTTTCTCCACTAGCGAGTGATCTCTGGGAGAAAAACGGATGTAATTTAAAACAAAATACGGTCTAAGGACAAACATAAAGCTATATACGTACTTCGTATAGATCTCTCACTGAAATTTCAAAATAGAGGTAAATGACGCAGTTGAAAAATGTTAGTAATAGGAACCATTAGGAAATCAAATAAGCCCATATAATTTTTCCCTCAAACGTCATGCCATAAAAGATCGGACTTGGCGTATCTGCGTAGATTTTTCTGTCGCTTAAACAAGGAAACGACTCCCGATAGTTTCCAGTGCCATGTACCGACGACATCTTATCTCTGTTAGGTTAGAATAAATTTTTTTCACCAACTTGGACTTACTTAAATGCTTTTACCAGATACCATTACCTAAGTGATTGTACCTCATACACCGTTTTCAGCACACTCAGGGGACATTATCAATTTTTACGTATGCCTCCGGCTTACGTTGCACCCTAATTACAATATAGGTTGTGACGACTTTTAGGGGATACCCTACATGGCCTATATGGATGATCTTGTAATCTTTTCTAATACCTTAGAAGTACATTCACATAAACTAGAGCTAGTGCTACAGAGACAAAGACAAATAATCTCAGAGTAAAATATCTAAATGTGAGTTTTTAAAAACTGAACATGTTTATCTAGGTTTTATGTGTCTAGTCAAGGTCTTAAAGTAGTCCATGGTAAGGTGTCGGCTATTCATAACTTCCGGTACCTATTAACGTAAAAGGGGGACACAGCACTTTGGCGCTGTAGTGGGTATTACAATCGTATGTAAATATGTAACTCTTCAATCATGACAGCTCCTTTAACAGATCTTACGAAGAAGAGCGTAGATTTATTATGGTCTAAAAAGTATCAACAGGCGTCGATACCTTAAAAGCGGAATAAGCAGCTCACCTATCTTAAAAATCCCTGATTTAAATAAGGAATTTTTTTTTTTTATTGCAACAGACGCCTCAGACCAAGGGGTAAGAGGGGTACGACTTCAGTAATATGATGATCAGTTCTTCCTATAGCTTTTTATTCACGTAAACTAAGCCCTCTGAAAGTAAATATGCAGTAATAGGCAAGGAAGGGCTAGGTATCGCTAACTCACTAGTACATTTTACGTCAATAATTAACTATGGCTATCCTGATAAAGTCCTTACTGAACATGAGTCCTTACCGAGTTTTTCAAAGGCTTTAATCACAGTCCAAAGGAACTCGGTGACAAATGATCATTCAGGTCTTTGGAGCCAAGATAAGATATCTACCTGGGAAAGCAATTATCATAGCTGACGCATTATCCCGCAATCCCGCACCATACTGCAAAGAACCATTAATTAGACTAAAAGATATAGAAAAACATCCGTGCCTATTGTTAAAAACCGTATCTAAACCAAGAAAATTCCTTAACCTAAGAGATCGCGAGCATTGAATATCTGGGTCGGAGCGCCGAACTGTTACAAACTGAACAAAGCAAGAGTCAACAGACCTAACCCAAACAATAAACACTTCGAACGGAAACAGAGTCAGCAGCAATAAACACCAAACAATAAACACTTCGAGCAGAAACCCTAAAGCAAAAATATATTTAAAGTATGTGTATCAGAATAATGTAAACAAATGTAATATTATACGTAGGTCCATGACGAGGAAAACCCGAAGAACACAGCAGATGACTAACGACCAGGTAGTAGTAATAATCTCTTTCATACCAATCGTCATAAAACTGGTTGCATTCCGTCATCCAGGTTTCCATACTATGTCAGAGAAAGCCAAATCACTGTTTTGTACTGGCCTACAATGCTTACAGATATAAAAAGCACATAACTGATTGCAACACGTGTCATGAAAACAAGGGACACACTAAGACACCTGTCAGTTAAGGGCCTATCCTGTGCCAAATCAATCCTTGAAAGAATATACGTAGAATTATTAACAGAATTACGAGTCTGACAGAGGGAATGAACACTCTTAGTGTTAATAGTTCCTTGACACGTTATATAGAATTAATAGCACTAAAAACAAACACCGCAATTGAGTGCGTTAGGAATATTTATGAGTGCTAAATCAGTAAACATGGAATTCAACACATGATAATCTGACTCGGGTGACGTAAATCAATAATAATCTCCTTAACACGTTGTGTGAATTCCTATCCATTAAGAAACCAATAATATATTTTATCAACCCAAAGTCAATCGGTTTTGGTAGAATAACGGATAATTAAATAGGAAGTGTCAATGTCTTACGAGTTACAACTCGTGATATTGGATCCGAAACTGGATTATAGCGGTTCTCGCGGTTTTAAATACCTTTATCATTTATATCTTGTATCTATAGAATTGATGCCGCAAGTAGCCTTATACGGTACGCCGCTAGAACACTTTTCCACATATCAAGCCAACCATTAATTTATCAAATATATATAAAAAAATATATAAATAAATAAATAAAAAAATAAATAAATATGGATACAAGTGGAGTCAATACCATACACTCCGTAAGAAGTCGGAAGGGTTACAATTTATAATAAAAAAGGAATCACGATAAAATCAATAAGCAAAAACGTAACCATAGGTTAATTAAATATCCAAAATATATATGCGTAAAGATTTGAACTCTAACTTAACGCTTTAGTAATGACAAATAAGCTAAAAGTTCACATATCAAAACCTACTGACATATTGTCTGTCCCGGTGATTTATATTCGTAGTCAATGAAAAAAAAAAAAAATAATAATAAATAAATAAATAAAATAAAATAAAAGAGATTTTAAAGTCAGGAAGTCTAGAAGTGAAAATGTTATCTATGGAATAATCCTATATGATCTTACACAGGGCTAATAATATATATAGAATTTGTATGGAAACCTTTTTCATTAGTTTGAATAAGGAATATTTATTTAACATAATTACAATTATGCAGATTTCAAACATGAAACTAATATATTGTTCAATTTTGGTACTTTTTTTTTCAGACATTCTTCTCATGTGGGTCGAGTATTAAAAAAACAAAAAAATTTATCCTAAAGTCGTATTTATTACAGCAAGTAACGTAACTCTTAGCTGGCTGAGAGCAATCTCCTGCCAAGTGACGACGTCATCATTGCCGTATCAGCATTGATTCCTTTAACCTCAAATATCTGCTTGCCACAGGCTTCATCTCGCGCTTGCGAACCTGCGATGACTGGAGAAAGGAATGCTTAGCCCGAACTTCTCATGGGCAAGGCAGACGTGTCTATCCGTATGCGCAATGCAACTAAGGAGTTGCAATCATTTTAAAATTAATAACAAAATAAGCAAATAGAATTTCTATAACAACAAAATGAATTAATTTTTTCTGAACCTCATAGACATTTAGAAGTATCAAGATATGTATATGAAATATTTACTTGCAACATTAGCCTATTACAATTCAAGTAAAACATTCATGGGAAAATGTCACATTTTCTTGAAAAACCCAAAGTTTATTTAGAAATTAGTTACATAGTGGGTTTTTTCGTTGCATCTCCTACCTATTAATAAAGTTTTTAAAAAAAATTAAAATTAACCTCGGAGGATGTGCGCGAGAAAATTGAATATGAAACTTTTGTTAGGGCACATAGGATCAGATTTTATCACAACTTACTTTCAGTTAGCATAGAGAAATACAGAATCATGATTAATATACTCTTTGACTCTTATGTTGCCTGGCAATCTTACAAATAGCTCCGTTTTCCACTTTCTTTGTCTAGTAACTTACTACCAGTAATCGAATTTTCTTTGAGATTCGTAATGATATCTATTTGTATATTTTAAATTATTATGGATTTTTTTACAGTCCTCATAGACCTGGATAGTTCACTCATTGTTAATGCCATGGATAAAAAAAGTTTGTACAGCTGACTCTTTGAATTCCAAAATATCAGCGAATTCATGTGGGTTCAGTCTGGTCTAAATGGGCTCTCTCCTTCCCCTGTATTTGGATGTCGTCTGAATTTACTTTGCCCTTGTGACAAGTATAATTTCACTTGCAGGCTGATTAATGGAACCTGTTACAGTATCCTGCAGTACGAGAGTTTCACATCGAAACTTCAAAAAAAACCGTTCGTCGCTGCGGACGACGGCAGTCGAGTAACAACCGCCTACAATGTGAAAGGAATAAGCACCATCATGGACTTCTTCGACCGACACGTATCTCGTCGTTAATCTCGTTTCATGCGGAACGCTCCAGCCACTGTCCGGAAATCGACTACAAAGGGGACATACTTCCGACAATTACGACCCGAAGGATATTCAACTCTACTTTGCTGGCGAAGGACTCGTGCTGGGATGATTTATTCATCGCGAACGTAATCGTGTAGCTTAGGATGCAGAGAATAAGTATGAGCGCAATATAGAATGTTGGACCCGCCCAGGCAAATTTTCCCCTTGTTTTAACCATTGAAATAGGCCGTTTCATTTGGCTATAGGTGGTTGTCTGGAACTGTGTAATGGACGAAAAGTTGTTCGTTACGCTAGTTAAATGTGAAGTAGTATCACCTCGGTCAGTCCTATATATAGTCATGTATCCTATATATATAAGGTATAATTATCATCTATTAAAATGATCATAAATATACAAGAATCGAAATATATTTTTTGCGTGTACGCAATAGGAATCTATTTAAAGTGCATATATATTAATCATAATTATATGAATCCATCAGTACTATATGTATAAACAAATCAGGTAGCCTATAATCAATCTGTTACCCTTTATCTTACAAATATCTGCAGTTATATATGAGTTAGTATATGGATTAATGAATCAGATATATAACAGTTAGCATAAACATTAATAATTTTTATCAATTCATATATGAAAATTTTTTATCAGTTAAAATATGATTTTTATCATGTTAATCTTCATTCTATGCAATTGTCAGAGTACATTAGTATTTTCTGTAGCATATGTATCTTAATGAGGTGAAGTGAAAAACTGTATCATTATATATTCACGTGATCACTATTATTTACCAATATCATTGTTTTATATTTTATTACTTGAATCAAATTCAATGTACACCATGAATTTTTATTTACTTATATATATATATATATATCTATATATATTATATATATAATATATATATATATATATATATATATTCACATAGTGTCTGTATCACACTCCTATAAGTCAAATGCAAGTCAAGTTTGAGTAATATTAAGTAGTTGGTTTTGGTAGCTGACCGAGCTAATGTAAGTGTTTACATAATAAAAATTATGGAATGTTTAGTCCATATAAAAGATAAAAGACTAAAACTAAAGAGGTCAACCAGATTGCTTGCAGGAATGTGATCAGACTAGAGATGCTAAAGATGACGTATACAATAAGTATGTAGGCTAAGATAAACATGCCGTCACCTGTAGTCGTTCAATTGTTTATAAACTTTAGTCCAAGCTTCCTGCTTGAGACAAACACCGTGACCTATAGCTCAAGCGGCCTACGTGAATCTGTAGCGTGTCTCATTTTTTCTATGTATGTTCATATGTTCGAACTACTATTTGCTTCCATTCATAACTTGTAACGGAGATGGTAGGAGGCAGAACAGAGTTAGCTATCGTCATTAGAAGACCTGTATCTCTTTACCTAAGCTTTTTCATGTACAGGGAACAGAAGTAGCCATCATCATTGGCAGAAGCGATCAAGCTATCGTTATTAGAAGACTTGTACAATCATATCTGATCTTCAGCATGTAAAACTTCAGAAGAATATATATATATACTTCGTGTTTTCTACAAGAACCTCCTCACCATGAGTTAACACATCGTCGTCATAAACAAGAAGATAATCCCGACTTCGTAAGTGATCTACAAACCCCAAGACATCCATTGAAGATGGAAGTGCAATACCAACCGACTTAGCGTAAGATTATCGCAAGTCTAACATTACCTCATAGGGCGCCTTATCATACAAGGCACAAGCCCTAAAATATATATATATTTATATATATATATATATATATATATATATATATATATATATATATATAATGCGTATATATATATAATATATATATATATATATCTATATATATATATATATATATATATATATATATATATATATATATATATATATATATATAACAATACTAGAAAAAGTAATTAGATTACTAGATTTTGTGAAATAAAGAAATGCCTGTTTTCTAGCCATGGGTTTATTACTTTTTAATGCCAATCTGTGCGAACCTAATTAAGAGGGTATTTCTGTTGTAAGCTATCAAGGTGAATGTTATTACATAAATATTTAGCATTAAACTTATAAATCTTTATTTCTCTCTGTAAGAGGGACGAAATGTACTCTCCAAAAGCTTAATTAAAAAGTTTACATTTTTTCCAAATTTTAGTGGGCTTCCTACAGGATAATATTTTAGTGCACGGACACAGTATATGTAACTTTGCTATAAATCTTTCCGTTCATAACATTGCTATGGCTTACACGCTAGAAACAAAATTTGAAACTTACAGGCATACATATATATATAATATATATATATATATATATATATATATATATATATATATATATATATATATATATATATATATATATATATATATATATATATATGTATATATATAATATAATCACTAGCGCGTGATTCATTTATCATACACACACACAAATATATATATATATATAGTATATATATATATATATATATATATATATATATATATTATATATATATATATATATATATATATATATATATATATATCTATATAATATATATATATACATACATGTATATATATATATATATATATATATATATATATATATATATATATATATATATATATATATATACATATAAATATATATATAAAATATATATATATATATATATATATATATATATATCTATATATATATATATATATATATATATATATATATATATATGCATGTAGTATGGACTTAAAGCGATATAATTTCAGTGAAAAAACTAATATTGTCTTTTTGTACAGCAACGTCAGAAATTACATCAGTCCATCCAAATGTTTATCCTTACTCGACTGTGTGAAAATAAGGGTATTTGATTTGTGGCTTAATGGATTATACAGTTCTAAGTAAATTGTTGCATTATGAAAATTTTTATCTTTGATCATTTTTCGTGTGAATTTTATTCTGGCTTCCGTTCCAAATTTTCTTATTTATCTTGAACTTGTAATAATGATTTTACTCACTAGTTTAGGGTATTATTTTGGAAATTCATTCAGTCAATTATTCTGCTTCTGTTGTCTTGGAAAATTTACAAACCTTTCCAAAGAAACAATAGATATTATCTTTCGGGTTTCGTAGACAAAATTTTAATGCAACATTTTATCGTTTTTTTTTTATATTTTAAACCCTAAAACGTAAATAATTCTGGATTTAACTAGAATAGGCAGGAAAAGATAAATCCGGTTTTTATTGTTATTATTAATATTAGGGAGTAGACCTCTGACGGCATTAGTATTAAAATAATGGCTGTTTCGACGGCATTCAGTTTACATAGAGTCTTGTCCATTCTTCTTAATACCTTCTTTTCATTATTATTATTATTCAAAATAGGTTACGAGCCGTAACGGCCGCGAACTTGGAGTGTATTTTAATTCTCAATATCTTTGATGGGAAGGAATATCAAATGATGTTTTCAATGTATCGAGGAATGAGCTCATAAAAACAAATCAGGTGTCGTTTAAGAGCTGGGAATGTGAGCTCTCTCGTGTATTTCGTTCGTTGTTCCTTTATATTTACAACGCGATTCCAACTTTCTTTCTAAATATGACCTGTGAAAAACCATGCTACCTAAGGCAATAACAATGCCGATTGCTCTGTTCCATCGCATTGAACTTAGTTCGCTGAAATGTAAACTTTGAATTACAGTCCTCCAAGAGGTACATTTTACTTTCGTTGCTGCGAGAAATGTATAGGGCCAGAGTAAGAGATTTGCCATTTTATCGTAAATTCCTGTATTTACCTAGCTTGGCAAGTACGTTTTACTTTTTTACTTTACCATAACGTGCCAACAATGTATTCTTTGTAATTCATTTTTTTCTTTTTATGCTACTGGGGAAATCTGTATTTTTAAATGTTTCATTGCCTTGTATGATATGCCAGAAGAGCGAGCGATTGATTGTAGTATATATTGTCTTTACTTCCATATCTTTGTATATGGCCTTGAGCTGAAATAAGGATACTATTATTAGTGAAAGTTATCTATGACATAGCTTCTAGGATCACTGATTGCTTCTGATGAAGATATATATATATATTATATATATATATATATATATATATATATATATATATATATATATATATATATATATATATATATATTTATATATATTTAAATATATATATATATATATATATATATATATATATATATATATAGATATATATCTATATATTATATATATATATATATTAACAACGAGGGGAGGGGATTGCCCGCTGTTATCTCATATTTGGTAAGTTTAGCCATAGCGGAAGGCAAACTGGTAACACTTTGTCCCTCCTCCTCTCTCTCTCTCTGTCTCTCAAGGCGATCATTGGCAATAGCTCTCTCTCTCTCTCTCTCTCTCTCTCTCTCTCTCTCTCTCTCTCTCTCTCAACCTCCACTCCATTAACTAAGGTCACCAAATCAGAGTCGGAGCTACAAAAATATATGTTAATTCAAAGCAAAGTACTAATTGAATAATTCAGATTCTCACAGGATAATTAATAGAATGATAACTCATAGATCAATTAACTCAGATAACCCCCCGGTAAATAATAGTCTTAATCAGTAATAGTCAAACACCAATTATCTCCTCTCCAAAATATTATAGTTCCCTCCACTAGGACACTTAGTCCCCTCCACTAGATCTGCCTGTTTAAAAGACAGGAGAAATGAAATAGAACATATTTACAAAATATCAAGACAGACAAGTAAGCCACATCTTTGGCTAAAGCACATTGACTCTTACCCATTGCAACTTGGAAAATCACACACTTTCAAAAGAAAAACTCCTCGGCATACGCCATCGTGGCTCTGCCTTTCTCGTACAGACCTCTCCGTAAGTCCCTTTTTTTTTTGCTCCCTATAATTTTGGCTAAAGATGCCATTATGAACGGAAGAGGCGTACACGTACACATGAATTCACACCCTTCGGTAACTGGTTGCAGCCAGTTTTCAAAGGCACCTTGAACAAGCCCTCATGGCACTGATATGCTTAGGTAAGGAACTCTAACATCGCATATAACTACAGGATGATCATTGACCTGCTTCGTAAGCATCTTAATGTCACACCATCCCAGAAAAGTTATCAGCTTTCTTAAGCTGTCACTTGGACTCTGTCTCCATGGGAAGTTAAAGATGATAAGTCTGTACATTCCTCCTTTTTACAGATTAGCTCGGCCACCATCCTGGCTAGCCCTTGCCTAGCCACAGGCCACATAAAACAGCTCATATATAAAAAAACACATTGGCCGGCTCAAAACACAAAATATAGTAGTAACTGCACGTCTCTGGCAGTACAAAGTAATGTCTATCATGCTTCATCTCCAAAAACAATTGGGTGTAGAAACTTTTCTCTCCATCTTGGATACTTGAATCTCCCTCTTTGTCTGCAACTGCCTGCACAGACTCGTAGCACGCTGTAGGAAGGCGAAACGTCTCCCTGCAGAAGACATCTAATGGCTTCTGTAGACCCAAAAGCGCTGTAGAACTCTGTAGACTCATAGAAACTCTTGTAAGCGGGCAAACGACAGCAACATCTCTGCAACAGCTGGTGGGCGTCTTGCTAGCGTCGGGGAACGACGATTATGGTGTGTTTAAGTATGTCAGTCAAGTCATCGGTCAATCAAAAAACAAAAACAACCCCAGACATACTACTTCCATCAAATAATGACCACAAAAATTCCCAAAAGTACTAACTGAACGTCTTCCAATTAACTCCATTTAATATGACCACTGAACTAATTTCTAACTTCAACTCGTGAAGGAACTCCATATGACCACTAAATCATAAGTCATTATCACAACTCCGCAAAAAAAAAAAAAATATTAAGTTCTCTAACTTAATTCTCCAAACTCACACACACAACACAATCCAAAACTCAGACTCACACAGGAACTTTTCCACGGACTTCTGTCATCACATTTCAAACTCACAAATTCTCACAAGCATAAAAAAAAAAAAAGAAAAAGTAATGAGCCCAAGAAAAAAAAAAATCATGTAAAAACAAGCCCAGCCCGAAATCAATAATGTTCTCTCAAGCTCTGATATCAGTGAAAAATTCTCTAATGTCTGACAGCAAGAACTCCTCACTGCTCATATAATTAATCTCAAAACACCGATTTATGTAATTCACAAACCCAATAAATTACATCTCCCGTCCAAAAAGAAATGCTATTTAAAGCTCAATCCCCAATTACATCTCTCATAAGAAAAGGAAAAAAAATAAAAATAAAAAAAAGATAATGACAGTGAACTTTCCCCATCACAAAGCCCATAATATATGTATGATATTTATAACCCCACGTTTTCCCCCAACAAATGCAATATGTATAATTACGGAATTTGCCATAGCAACTTTTCATCTATCGGACACGGCCAGAAAGCAATCCTTACATGTGCACTTTCCATGGAAAATTGCTATGGTCAAACATTTCCTTACAGATATTGCAAAAACTCTGAGCAGTCACCACTAGAGGAAAATGGTCAGCAACCGGACTCATCACAGCATTTTCAGCAAAAATTCACCTGCGGACACGTCAGGTGCTCGAACTGCAGCATAAAAATGTCTAGTCAGACTCACAACTTCGGAAACCCATGATTCTCAAAAACAGGCACATTCCACAAAATTATCTCCAGGATATGACTAAGGTGTTCAAAATTTGTCTCAAAGACATAACTCTCACATGATACTGCCCAATTATATAAAAAAAAATTATCACCTATCCAGGAAAAAAAAAACTACTGTAAACTCACAATTCGGCAATTATATGCCTCCAAAAATAACTCACTGGTGAACACAAAAAAATGCAACATCTCCATAGGACCACAATGCAGTAATGCCACTCACCTCCAATTAGTCACGAAACCAAAAAGAACCACAGAACCCTTCTCTTGGCTCGTAAAAACTCCAGAAATTCAACTAAAAAATCATAACCACAAAAAAGGTCACCCCCAAAGATTAATTCCACACACATATATATATCACCATCTTAATAATAAACAGCACCCCGTGATGAAAATATTTTCTCCATTTAATTAATAACCACACCATCATATTCCCTCTTATTTTACAAATAACCACATGTTAATAAAACAAGTCTCCAAAAAATATTATATCTCCAAGCGGGATAATAAAAAAATGAAACCCCATCTCCAAAAAATGCACTCTAAGCATCTAGCTGACACACACGCAAATATTGCCCCATGTCTCCTCAAAAAGGTGTCTCCATTTGCAACAAAAATGGCTCCCAAATAATTGAACTAAACATAGCTCTCACCACCATAGGCCTAGGCTGTGGAATATCTCAAAAAAAAAAAAAAAAAAGATCAAATGGCCAAAATATTATATCTCAAATATATCTCCAATTCTCCAAGAAAATAACTCTGTTATAGTAAAAAACTATAAACTCTCTGCTTAGCATAACTGCTGAGAAAAGCCAGAGGAAATTCCGAGAAAAAATCACAATGTCCACAACTCATTATAACAAAACTCCAAATTCAAAGTGTCTAACGCAAAGACTTCTCCATATGCACTACTGCATAAGCCACTAGAAACTTAACCAAGTTTCCTATCTCTGGCAAAGTTGTCACAAATACAACAAAGGTATTGTGCAAGAAACCCACAATTTCTGGAACACAAATATCCAGAAAAAAAAGATGTAGTGCCATTTCGATTGCATTAAAAAAAATGCAAAGATTCTCCCATAAATCTCTCTGCAGCATCAAACAGTTGAAATTATAAACACATTCCCGAACAATGACTCCAAGTCATGAACTGAGATATTAAAAAATTCACACAAACTGGAGAGAAAAATAAATTCAAACTCACCCATGATAAAAAAAAAAGCTTACGTCGGTGATGGCTAACTTCCAAAAAGGGAAAAAAGAAAAATCAACGGCACTGTTAACTATCCCCATGACTCACGTAGATGTCAAGCAATTTTCTGCTGAACTCATAAAAAAAATAGAAAAACAACAAATGTGTTGTTAGTTCCTCCCATTTCCACAAAAAAAAAAAAAAAAAAAAACCCCCCCAAAAAAAAAAACCACCACCCTTGATAGCATTACAACACCCATGTTCGTATATAAAAAAATCACCAGTATTAGTATAAAAAAACATCACCAATGTTAATGCTTGCCCATTTACCAAAAATTCAGCACAAAATTCACAAAAAGTTCAGCAAAATTCAGCACAATTCACCAAAATTCAGCCAGATTCATTACCCATGAACCACTGACACATTCTCCAAAGTCATAGAAACTCAATAAATTATTAACCACAAAACTTCTCCCATAATTCATTGTAATAATTCTCCATAATATAATTATCTGTAATAATTATAAAATAATCTCCCATGAAACATCTCAAATTATGATAATTCTACTTAAGTACCTCTCCTGTAAAATATCTCAAGTAATAATAATAATAATCCTCCATAGTAATAATTCTCCTGCAAATATCTCAAGTAAGGGCATTAATATTGCCATTCCCCAGTATTTATCATATTGCCACACACAATCAATCAACCATTTCCACCCGTATACACCAAATACAACACAAGGCACTCATCCACCACCAATGGCGACACCACCTGACAACATCAGTCAGCAATCATCATCATTCAGCACCACCGTGCATCACCATTCACCAGTTGACAACATCAGTCATCACCACTCAGCACCATTTTAAAGTAATCTCCCCAACACCAATCAAATCTCCATTAAAAAAAATAATAATCTCTGTGTCCCCATTATAATTGTGCCTTCCAGAGCATAAGAAAAACTTACACCACATCCATATGCATTTCATTTCCTTTTCTCTTCACTCAAGGGAAAGAAAATCTCTTTCTAAAAAAAACCCTACGGGCATCTCACATCATCAACCAATCGTTATCAGCTGATGTCCTTTGGCATTGGAAATTCCCTTATCCAAGGGCAAACTCATCGCCGATGCCCAGACACAAAGAAAAAAAAAGAAGGAGTTCACCCCCACTAAAAAAAAAAAAAAAAGTTTCACCCTCCCGGTCAAGCAATGCCCCTAGAGGCAGACCACTACTCGCCTTCCCCTTGCAATACCCCTCGTTCGGTTCAGCAGAAATTGCGCTGACCGCGTAAGAACAAGTGGACGCTCTCTGTCTCCAAGCAAAAAATGCAATTCAAGCAACAGTTTCGCATGTATTAAAACCATTCAAATACACACATGTATTAAACAAAGACGAATGCGTCTCTTCTATGGGCCAATAAAGAAACACATCACTTTCTACTCCTATGGGGGAAAAAAATAGGTGGTATCCTAAACCAATCCGATAACTCACAAAATGATTCAAATGCCACCCCTCCCAGGACTAAAAAAAAAAAAAAAAACACACACCGTAACACTTACCCCTTCACAATGAAAGAAAACCCCGGAATCTGCGCAATCACAAACACGCTAACACACACACTTGCAGACGTCTCGGGAATACACTCACAAGATCTCACTTCTAACTGACTGACCAGCTCCCTCGAGGCATCACCATGGGCAAATTTGATGACTCTAGTAGAATCGTCCCGGACAGATATTTCTCATTCCCTCTCACCTAGTAACTGAAATTTAACAATCAGACACTCTGAAAACAGCATTTTATTGCTGATACCAATCTCACAAAAGGCTTTTTCATTCGACCGCCGCTTGCCACCACTATTAACAACGGGAGCATCGCCCCCCATTATTTTCATATTTGGTAAGCGTTTAGCCATAGTGGAAGGCGAACTGGTAACACTTTGTCCCTCCTCTCTCTCTCTCTCTCAAGGCGATCACTGGCGATAGCCCTCTCTCTCTCTCTCTCTCTCTCTCTCTCTCTCTCTCTCTCTCTCTCTCTCTCTCCCCACTCCATTATCTAAGATTACCAAATCAGAGTCGGAGCTACAAAAATATACGTTTATTCAAAGCAAAGTACTAATTGAATAATTCAGATTCTCACAGGATAATTAATAGAATGATAACTCATAGATCAATTAACTCAGGTAACCCCCGGTAAATAATATTCTTAATCAGTTATAGTCCAACACCAATTATCTCCTCTACAAAATATTATAGTTCCCTCCACTAGGACACTTAGTCCCCTCCACTAGATCCGCCTGTTTAAAAGACAGGAGGAGAACACACTATGAGCACACACAATTGTAAAGACAAAGTCAAAAGATTAAATGAAATAGAACATATTTACAAAAATATCAAGACAGACAAGTAAGCCACATCTTGGCTAAAGCACATTGACTCTTACCCATTGCAGCTTGGAAAATCACACACTTTCAAAAGGAAACTCCTTGGCATACAACCATCGTGGCTTCTGCCTTTCTCGCACAGACCTCTCCGTAAGTCTCCCTATAGTTTTGGCTAAAGATGCCATTATGAACAGAAGAGGCGCACACGTACACATGAATTTCACACCCGTTTGGTAACTGGTTGCCGCCAGTTTTCAAAGGCACCTTGAACAAGCCCTCATGGCACTGATATGCTTAGGTAAGGAACTCTAACATAGCACATAATTACAGGACGATCATTGACCTGCTTCGTAAGCATCTTAATGTCACACCATCCCAGAAAAGAGTTATCAGCTTTCTTAAGCTGTCGCTTGGACTCTGTCTCCATGGGAAGTTAAAAATGATAAGTCTGTGCATTCCTCCTTTTTACACACACACACACACACACACACACACACACACACACACACATATATATTAGATATATATGTGTGTGTGTGTGTGTGTGTGTGTGTATGTGTGTGCGTGTGTGTGTGTGTGTGTGTGTGTGTACTTGCGAATGTATTTGCCACAGAAGTATTTGACAAAGGTTAATATTCGGTATAATGTTATCATATATACTTTTATTCTCACTCACTTTCTTTTCCAGTATCGAAATCTTTTCATGTGTAAGCCCATCGGATATTACTACTTTGCATATCTTGCTGAGATGACACTTCATTTATAGTAACTTAAAAAAAACATAAAAACAGAAACACTAAAACAACACTAATTAAGATCGTAATAATTAAACATGTCCCCTTAAGGTGTGATAACTTTTTTTTTTTTTTTTTTTTTTTAATGACTGAATGATAATATTTTACAATGAAAATGTGACCAAAGAGAAATATCCTGGTATTTTTGTATTATATCCTAAGACAAGGTAATCCTTGATGCAAAAGAAAGGAACAAATACTTACTGCTTGTCTGTCTGTTTTCATATGTGACTAGGTAAAATATATTCTTTGCTATTCAAAGTTTTACTAATTTAAAATCTACTGTACACTGAAAGAATAAATCTGTAATATGACTTACGAGCAGAAACCATGAGCGGTCAAGTAAAATGAATCTATTATACTGGTCAAAAAAAAAAGAAAGAAAAAAAAAACCGTCACGAGGGTTTCACCTCTATTCTATTACAAAAGAATATGCTGATGTAAAAATCACTTTTTTGAACGCCAAAATCACTCGGTGGAAATCAGATCTGTCAGTCGTCATATGTAGCCTCATTACAACTTTTAATGGAGAGTTGTACATCAAACAGACAATTTTAATGGCTTTTTAACAGCAGAGTTCAAATGAGTGTTCAGCGTGAGGGATGGGATTGCTGTTCGTATACACGGGAATGTTGCACATGAAGGTAACCAAGTTCCATGTACAGTGTCGCGATAATACACAATTCATTATACGTTTACTAACGCATACCAATATCTGTAACTTTTGTTTTAGATATATAATGATAATAATAATGATTCAGCATTACCTGATATGGAAAGATGTGAAAGCCTCCACCGATAATAGTCGCCTATGATTATTGTGGAACTCATTTTCCTGTGATGTAACCGAGTACCGGGATGTATCCCTGAAAAAAACGGGACGTCATTATCATAAAAATTAACCATAGGATTTTTTAGAAAATAATTTCATCATATTTTCACACCCAAATTACCGTTGGTGCCTGTAGCTTGTAAATCTGCCTCACCTTACCTAAGTTAAGCCCATGACCGAAAAATATTACGCTAAACAATTCTTGTTGTTGAAACTATGATAAAACACTGAAGAGACTTTACAATAATTTTCTGTTTCACATTTTTTGAATGCTTATTAAATTTCGTTGCATATTTCGTTGAGTGCTGTCTGCAAGATGATTCTCCATTTTCAATAAAACATGCATTCTAATTCTAGTTTCTTCAGTAAAATAAAGGAATCAACTATGTAGCCCTTAATAGATAGTAATCAACTATGTAGCCCTTAATAAATAGTTGATGAGACAAATGCAATTAGGAGTAGAGAAAAAAGATAGCTGTCTTTGAGTGATGTACTGAAAACTGTTTAAAAAGTCTTTTCATGATGAGAACAGTAACCAATATGTAACATAAAGACTCATATGTACGTCATCATAACCATAATATTGAAGATAAATCCTATTGCAGTAGAAATTCATTGTTAATGTTACATTTAAGAGCAATAAAAGGAAATCACTAATAACGACCTCTTATATATTCCTAGAGAAACAGATGTCAAAACATGAATATCACAACATTAAATCCTAATGGTCACCAAACAAATTTTTTGGTACAAAGAACCGACTTGAATAGAATATTTATCAGATAAGCCCTGGATAATATACTCATTTCCGTTCATGCAGGAGGGAGCAGTCAGTCTCTACATAATGATATATAGTATAAAAGATGCTTCATAAATTTGTTTTTATATGCTAAACCTGGCTACCCGTCTGGAAATATATGGAACAGATTCCGTCAGCTCTCAATATTTGGATATATCTGTTATTTCAAAAAAAAAAAAAAAAAAAAAATAGAACCAACCCACATACGGTATAAGTGGCTTATCAAGCGTGATCCGACCTCCAGCTTCTTCAGGACGCATGCAAGATTTTCTGTACACATAAGCTTAAAACATTATATTCCTAACTTTTAACGTGAACTAAAACATGCTGAAATCTATGGTCAATTAGAGTCTTGTTACATCAACGAAAATTAAAATAGATGTGCTATATTTTATTAGGAATTATTTTTCTGTAATGTTTCACATGCACATGTTTTTATTTTTTATAGTTTAATTCTAATAGATAAATCGTAAATATCCTATCCTAAAATTCCTGTATCTTTAACTCGACGCGGAACACCATTTTCAGACCTTTTTAGGCTTTTCCATAGACCTTTCATACCCTCACAACCTGCAACAAAGTAGTGGGCTTATTCCCCGAGTAAGCGACAAGATGTGGAATAAATGAATGGCATTGTAAGCTAC
>NC_087200.1:69784864-69802150 GCF_015104395.2 Macrobrachium nipponense
AGAGAGAGTAAGAGAAACGAGCTTTCTCTTTTCTTTCTTTTCCATTTAACCAGACTGAGCCACAGCAACGTGTGGCCGTGTACAGCTAATATATATATATATATATATATATATATATATATAAATGAAAACACGAGAACTGCCGGGATCTTTCGGTCTTCACGACCCTTTGCCATAAGTAAAGGGTCGTTAAGACAGAAAGATCTCGCAGTTCTCGTGTTTGCATTTTCCTTCGTGGCATTACCTTTACCTATACATAGCATCCCGTTTTATATATTTCCAGATCAAGTTATTCATATATATATATATATATATATATATTATTATTATATATATATATATATATATCTATATTTATATATATATATATAATATATATATATATATATAGAGAGAGAGAGATGAGAGTGAAGACGAGAGACGAGGGAGAGAGAGAGAGAGAGAAGAGAGAGAGAGAGAGAGGTGTTTGTGAATGCTTACTGTTGGTGCCGGATGGTTTGAAAATTGAATGTTGTGTTAATGCGTTGATTATTGTAAAATGGTTTGTTTTTAGGGGAAAAATATGCATAATCTGTACAAATATCATAAAAAAACTAAAAAAAAAAAAAACAGCCAGATAATAGGATTACACAATTTTGTAAGCTTATGGATAGTATGACACAAAAAAACTGTAATGGGGAATCATATTACGGTGTAGATATGATCACATTATTTACAGCACAATAATGTTTCTCTCACTACCCTTACAAAATCCTTCTTTTTAAATAAGAGGCGCCAATACATGACTAGTATTTTTGCATAGGATTTCACTCTTTAAACTCGGTAGTCAAAGTCCTGACTCTGGTGAATTTTTACTCAGCGGGCAACGGGGACTTGGCCTTACCGTGAATTAAACTTGATCTTTATATGAATTACCCTCTTTTCACTTCATGATGCTAAAGGTTGTGATAGCGTTTGTGCGAATTACAAGAGCGATTGTTGTATAACACTTGTGCCACTTATTCTACTATTGTGATTTCATAACTGGAGAAGAAGGGTTATTACCCATAAGTTTTACTTTACTATTCTAATACGTATATTGTATCCTAATACGTATCTGATTCTTTCCAGTGATTAATTGATAGTCCGCTTTTATTTCATATAACATTAAAGAATTATTTCACCATCACACAGATTATTAAAATAAGTGAAATCTCAGACTTACTTAACGTGAACTCCACCACCAATCTTCTTTTCTTCGAGTAATTAGTGGAATAACAGTGACCTCAGTCACTTTCATGAGGTCAGTTTCTTAGGAATCGTCACTAAATCTCTCCATGAAATCTATGGGTGTCGTCAATAGCATTCAAGAGGCTACACCAGGAGTGACCAATTTCATAAGAAAATTGCTGGTAGCTTACAATGCCATTCATTTATTCCACATCTTGTCGCTTACTCGGGGAATAAGCCCACAAACTATCTTGTTGTTGTTGTGAGGGTATGAAAGGTCTATGGAAAAGCCTAAAAAGGTCTGAAAATGGTGTTCTGCGTCGAGTTAAAGATACAGGAATTTTAGGATAGGATATTTGCGATTCATCTATTAGAATTAAACTATAAAAAATAAAAACATGTGCATGTGAAACATTACAGAAAAATAATTCCTAATAAAATATAGCACATCTATTTTAATTTTCGTTGATGTAACAAGACTCTAATTGACCATAGATTTCACGTTAAAATTTAGGAATATAATGTTTTAAACTTATGTGTACAGAAAATCTTGCATGCGTCCTGAAGAAGCTGGAGGTCGGATCACGCTTGATAAGCCACTTATACCGTATGTGGGTTGGTTTGTTTTTTTTTTTTTTTTTTGAAATAACAGATATATCCAAATATTGAGAGCTGACGGAATCTGTTCCATATATTTCCAGACGGGTGGTAGCCAGGTTTAGCATATAAAAAACAAATTATGAAGATCTTTTATACTTATATCTCCATTTTTTTTTTTATGTAGAGACTGACTGCTCCCTCCTGCATGAACGGAAATGAGTATATTATCCAGGGCTTATCTGATAAATATTCTATTTAAGTCAGTTCTTTGTACCAAAAAATTTGTTTGGTGACCATTAGGATTTAATGTTGTGATATTCATGTTTTGACATCTGGTTTCTCTAGGAATATATAAGAGGTCGTTATTAGTGGATTTCCTTTTATTGCTCTTAAATGTAACATAACAATGAATTTCTACTGCAATAGGATTTATCTTCAATATTATGGTTATGATGGAGTACATATGAGTCTTTATGTTCCATATTGGTTACTGTTCTCATCATGAAAAGACTTTTTAATACAGTTTTCAGTACATCACTCAAAGACAGCTATCTTTTTTCTCTACTCCTAATTGCATTTGTCTCATCAACTATTTATTAAGGGCTACATAGTTGATTACTATCTATTAATGGCTACATAGTTGATTCCTTTATTTTACTGAAGAAACTAGAATTAGAATGCATGTTTTATTGAAAATGGAGAATTTTCATCTGCAGACAGCACTCAACGAAATATGCAACGAAATTTAATAAGCATTCAAAAAAATGTGAAACAGAAAATTATTGTAAAGTCTCTTCAGGGTGTATCCTAGTTCAACAACAAGAATTGTTTAGCGTAATATTTGTTTTTCGGCCATGGGCGTTAACTTAGGTAAGGTGAGGCGATTATTTACAAGCTACAGGCACCAACGGTTAATTGGGTTGGGAGGTGAAAATATGATTGAAATTATTTTCTAAAAAATCCTATGGTTAATTTTTATGATAATGACGTCCCGTTTTTTCAGGGATACTTCCCGGTACTCGGTTACATCACAGGAAAATGAGTTTCCACAATAATCATAGGCGACTATTATCGGTGGAGGCTGGCCTTTCACATCTTTCCATATCAGGTAATGCTGAATCATATTATTATCATTATATATCTAAAACAAAAGTTACAGATATTGGTATGCGTTAGTAAACGTATAATGAATTGTGTATTATCGCGACACTGTACATGGAACTTGGTTACCTTCATGTGCAACATTCCCGTGTATACGAACAGCAATCCCATCCCTCACGCTGAACACTCATTTGAACTCTGCTGTTAAAAAGCCATTAAAATTGTCTGTTTGATGTACAACTCTCCATTAAAAGTTGTAATGAGGCTACATATGACGACTGACAGATCTGATTTCCACCGAGTGATTTTGGCGTTCAAAAAATTAAAAAGTGATTTTTATATCAGCATCATTCTTTTGTAATAGAATAGTAGGCTGAAAACCCTCGTGACGGTTTTTTTTTTTCTCTTTTTTTTTTTACCAGTATAATAGATTCATTTTACTTGACCGCTCATGGTTTCTGCTCGTAAGTCATATTACAGATTTATTCTTTCAGTGTACAGTAGATTATAAATTAGTAAAACTTTGAATAGCAAAGAATATATTTTACCTAGTCACATATGAAAACAGACAGACAAGCAGTAAGTATTTGTTCCTTTCTTTTGCATCAAGGATTACCTTGTCTTAGGATATGATACAAAAAAATACCAGGATATTTCTCTTTGGTCACATTTTCATTGTAAAATATTATCATTCAGTCATTAAAAAAAAAAAAAAAGAAAAAAAAAAGTTATCACACCTTAAGGGGACAATGTTTGAATTATTACGATCTTAATTAGTGTTATTTTAGTGGTTGCTGTTTTTATTTAAGTTACTATAAATGAAGTGTCATCTCAGTAAGATACGCAAAGTACTAATATCCGATGGGCTTACACATGAAAAGATTTCGATACTGGAAAAGAAAGTGAGTGAGAATAAAAGTATATATGATAACATTATACCGAATATTAACCTTTGTCAAATACTTCTGTGGCAAATACATTCGCAAGTACACACACACACACACACACACACGCACACACATACACACACACACACACACAGCACACACATATATATATATATATATATATATATATATATATATATATATATATATATATGTGTGTGTGTGTGTGTGTGTGTGTGTGTGTGTATGTGTGTGTGTGTAAAAGGGAGGAATGCACAGACTTATCATTTTTAACTTCCCATGGAGACAGAGTCCAAGCGACAGCTTAAGAAAGCTGATAACTCTTCTCTAGGATGGTGTGACATTAAGATGCCTACGAAGCAAGTCAATGATCGTCCTGTAATTATGTGCTATGTTAGAGTTCCTTACCTAAGCATATCAGTGCCATGAGGGCTTGTTCAAGGTGCCTTTGAAAACTGGCGGCAACCAGTTACCGAAGGGTGTGAATTCATGTGTACGTGTGCGCCTCTTCTGTTCATAATGGCATCTTTAGCCAAAACTATAGGGAGACTTACGGAGAGGTCTGTGCGAGAAAGGCAGAGCCACGATGGTGTAAGCCAAGGAGTTTCCTTTTGAAAGTGTGTGATTTTCCAAGCTGCAATGGGTAAGAGTCAATGTGCTTTAGCCAAAGATGTGGCTTACTTGTCTGTCTTGATATTTTGTAAATATGTTCTATTTCATTTAATCTTTTGACTTTGTCTTTACAATAGTGTGTGCTCACTAGTGTGTTCTCCTCCTGTCTTTTAAACAGGCGGATCTAGTGGAGGGGACTAAGTGTCCTAGTGGAGGGAACTATAATATTTTTTAGAGGAGATAATTGGTGTTGGACTCTAACTGATTAAGAATATTATTTACCGGGGTTACCTGAGTTAATTGATCTATGAGTTATCATTCTATTAATTATCCTGTGAGAATCTGAATTGTTCAATTAGTACTTTGCTTTGAATAAACGTATATTTTTGTAGCTCCGACTCTGATTTGGTAATCTTAGATAATGGAGTGGGGAGAGAGAGAGAGGGAGAGAGAGACGAGAGAGAGAGATGAGAGAGAAAGAGATGAGAGAGAGGGCTATCGCCAGTGATCGCCTTGAGAGAGAGAGAGAGAGGAGGGACAAAGTGTTACCAGTTCGCCTTCCACTATGGCTAAACGCTTACCAAATATGAAAATAATGGGGGGCGATGCTCCCGTTGTTAATAGTGGTGGCAAGCGGCGGTCGAACGAAAAAGCCTTTTGTGAGATTGGTATCAGCAATAAAATGCTGTTTTCAGAGTGTCTGATTGTTAAATTTCAGTTACTAGGTGAGAGGGAATGAGAAATATCTGTCCGGGACGATTCTACTAGAGTCATCAAATTTGCCCATGGTGATGCCTCGAGGGAGCTGGTCAGTCAGTTAGAAGTGAGATCTTGTGAGTGTATTCCCGAGACGTCCGCAAGTGTGTGTGTTAGCGTGTTTGTGATTGCGCAGATTCCGGGGTTTTCTTTCATTGTGAAGGGGTAAGTGTTACGGTGTGTTTTTTTTTTTAGTCCTGGGAGGGGTGGCATTTGAATCATTTTGTGAGTTATCGGACTGGTTTAGGATACCACCTATTTTTTTCCCACATAGGAGTAGAAAGTGATGTGTTTCTTTATTGGCCCATAGAAGAGACGCATTCGTCTTTGTTTAATACATGTGTGTACTTTGAATGGTTTTTGGTTTTAATACATGCGAAAACTGCTTGCTTGAATTGCATTTTTTGCTTGGAGACAGAGAGCGTCCCACCTTGTTCTTACGCGGTCAGCGCAATTTCTGCTGAACCGAACGAGGGGGTATTGCCAAGGGGAAGGCGAGTAGTGGTCTGCTCTAGGGGCATTGCTTGACCGGGAGGGAGGGTGAAACTTTTTTTTTTTTTTTTTAAAAAGGGGGGGGTGAACTCCTTTTTTTTTCTTTTTCGTGTCTGGGCATCGGCGATGAGTTTGCCCTTGGATAAGGGAATTTCCAATGCCAAAGGACATCAGCTGATAACGATTGGTTGATGATGTGAGATGCCCGTAGGGTTTTTTTTAGAAAGAGATTTTCTTTCTCTTGAGTGAAGAGAAAAGGGAATGAAATGCATATGGATGTGGTGTAAGTTTTCCTTATGCTCTGGAAGGCACAATTATAATGGGGACACAGAGATTATTATTTTTTTTAATGGAGATTTGATTGGTGTTGGGGAGATTACTTTAAAATGGTGCTGAGTGGTGATGACTGATGTTGTCAACTGGTGATGCCATTGGTGAATGGTGATGCCCGGTGGTGCTGAATGATGATGATGATTGCTGACTGATGTTGTCAGGTGGTGTCGCCATTGGTGGTAGATGAGTGCCTTGTGTTGTATTTGGTGTATACTGGGGAAATGGTGTTGATTGTGGAGTGTGGCAATATGATAAATACTGGGGAATGGCAATATTAATGCCCTTACTTGAGATATTTGCAGGAGAATTATTACTATGGAGGATTATTATTATTATTACTTGAGATATTTTACAGGAGAGGTACTTAAGTAGAATTATCATAATTTGAGATGTTTCATGGGAGATTATTTTATAATTACTACAGATAATTATATTATGGAGAATTATTACAATGAATAATGGGAGAAGTTTTGTGGTTAATAATTTATTGAGTTTCTATGACTTTGGAGAATGTGTCAGTGGTTCATGGGTAATGAATCTGGCTGAATTTTGGTGAATTGTGCTGAATTTTGCTGAACTTTTGTGAATTTTGTGCTGAATTTTGGGTAAATGGGCAAGCATTAACATTGGTGATGTTTTTTATACTAATACTGGTGATTTTTTTATATACGAACATGGGTGTTGTAATGCTATCAAGGGTGGTGGTGTTTTTTTTTTTTTTTTTTTTTTTTTGTGGATATGGGAGGAACTAACAACACATTTGTTGTTTTTCTATTTTTTTATGAGTTCAGCAGAAAATTGCTTGAAATCTACGTGAGTCATGGGGATAGTTAACAGTGCCGTTGATTTTTCTTTTTTCTCTTTTTGGAAGTTAGCCATCACCGACGTAAGTTTTTTTTTTATCATGGGTGAGTTTGAATTTATTTTTCTCTCCAGTTTGTGTGAATTTTTTAATATCTCAGTTCATGACTTGGAGTCATTGTTCGGGAATGTGTTTATAATTTCAACTGTTTGATGCTGCAGAGAGATTTATGGGAGAATCTTTGCATTTTTTTTAATGCAATCGAAATGGCACTACATCTTTTTTTTTCTGGATATTTTGTGTTCCCAGAAATTGTGGGTTTCTTGCACAATACCTTTGTTGTATTTGTGACAACTTTGCCAGAGATAGGAAACTTGGTTAAGTTTCTAGTGGCTTATGCAGTAGTGCATATGGAGAAGTCTTTGCTTAGACACTTTGAATTTGGAGTTTTGTTATAATGAGTTATGGCACATTGGTGATTTTTTTCTGGAATTTCCTTTTTTCTGGCTTTTCTCAGCAGTTATGCTAAGCAGAGAGTTTATAGTTTTTTACTATAACATAGAGTTATTTTCTTGGAGAATTGGAGATATGATTTGAGATATAATATTTTGGCCATTTGATTTTTTTTTTTTAGATATTCCATAGTCTAGGCCTATGGTGGTGAGAGCTATGTTTAGTTCAATTATTTGGCAGCCATTTTTGTTGCAAATGGAGACACCTTTTTGAGGAGACATGGGGCAATATTTGCGTGTGTGTCAGCTAGATGCTTAGAGTGCATTTTTTGGAGATGGGGTTTCATTTTTTTATTATCCCGCTTGGAGATATAATATTTTTTGGAGACTTGTTTTATTAACATGTGGTTATTTGTAAAATAAGAGGGAATATGATGGTGTGGTTATTAATTAAATGGAGAAAATATTTTCATCACTGGGGTGCTGATATTATTAAGATGGTGATATATATATGTGTGTGGAATTAATCTTTGGGGGTGACCTTTTTTGTGGTTATGATTTTTTAGTTGAATTTCTGGAGTTTTTACGAGCCAAGAGAAGGGTTCTGTGGTTCTTTTTGGTTTCGTGACTAATTGGAGGTGAGTGGCATTACTGCATTGTGGTCCTATGGAGATGTTGCATTTTTTTGTATTCACCAGTGAGTTATTTTTGGAGGCATATAATTGTTGAATTGTGAGTTTACAGTAGTTTTTTTTTCCTGGATAGGTGATAATTTTTTTTTTATATAATTGGGCAGTATCATGTGAGAGTTATGTCTTTGAGACAAATTTTGAACACCTTAGTCATATCCTGGAGATAATTTTGTGAATGGCCTGTTTTTGAGAATCATGGTTTTTCCGAAGTTGTGAGTCGACTAGACATTTTTTATGCTGCAGTTCGGCACCTGACGTGTCCGCAGGTGAATTTTTGCTGAAAATGCTGTGATGAGTCCGGTTGCTGACCATTTTCCTCTAGTGGTGATTACTCAGAGCTTTTGCAATATCTGGAAATGTTGACCATAGCATTTCATGAAAGTGCACGTGTAAGGGATTGCTTTCTGGCTGTGTCCGATAGATGAAAAGTTGCTATGGCAAATTCCGTAATTATACATATTGCATTTGTTGGGGGAAAACGCGGGGTTATGAATATCATACATATATTATGGGCTTTGTGATGGGGAAAGTTCACTTCGTCATTATCTTTTTTTTATTTTTATTTTTTTTTCCTTTTCTTATGAGAAATGTAATTGGGGATTGAGCTTTAAATAGCATTTCTTTTTGGACGGGAGATGTAATTTATTGGGTTTGTGAATTACCTTTAATCGGTGTTTTGAGATTAATTATATGAGCAGTGAGGAGTTCTTGCTGTCAGACATTGGAGAATTTTCACTGATATCAGAGCTTGAGAGAACATTATTGATTTCGGGGCTGGGCTTGTTACATGATTTTTTTTTTTCTTGGGCTCATTACTTTTTTCTTTTTTTTATGCTTGTGAGAATTTGTGAGTTTGAAATGTGATGACAGAAGTCCGTGGAGTTCCTGTGAGTCTGAGTTTTGGATTGTGTGTGTTGGTGTGTGAGTTTGGAGAATTAAGTTAGAGAACTTAATATTTTTTTTTTTTTTTTGCGGAGTTGTGATAATGACTTATGATTTAGTGGTCATATGAGTTTCCTTCGCGAGTTGAAGTTAGAAATTAGTTCAGTGGTCATATTAAATGGAGTTAATTGGAAGACGTTCAGTTAGTACTTTTGGGAATTTTTGTGGTCATTATTTGATGGAAGTAGTATGTCTGGGGTTGATTTTCTTTTTTGATTGACCGATGACTTGACTGACATACTTAAACACACCATAATCGTCGTTCCCCGACGCTAGCAAGACGCCCACCAGCTGTTGCAGAGATGTTGCTGTCGTTTGCCCGCTTACAAGAGTTTCTATGAGTCTACAGAGTTCTACAGCGCTTTTGGGTCTACAGAAGCCATTAGATGTCTTCTGCAGGGAGACGTTTCGCCTTCCTACAGCGTGCTACGAGTCTGTGCAGGCAGTTGCAGACAAAGAGGGAGATTCAAGTATCCAATATGGAGAGAAAAGTTTCTACACCCAATTGTTTTTGGAGATGAAGCATGATAGACATTACTTTGTACTGAAAGAGACGTGCAGTTACTACTATATTTTGTGTTTTGAGCCGGCCAATGTGTTTTTTTATATATGAGCTGTTTTATGTGGCCTGTGGCTAGGCAAGGGCTAGCCAGGATGGTGGCCGAGCTAATCTGTAAAAAGGAGGAATGTACAGACTTATCATCTTTAACTTCCCATGGAGACAGAGTCCAAGTGACAGTTTAAAAAAGCTGATAACTTTTCTGGGATGGTGTGACATTAAGATGCTTACGAAGCAGGTCAATGATCATCCTGTAGTTATATGCGATGTTAGAGTTCCTTACCTAAGCATATCAGTGCCATGAGGGCTTGTTCAAGGTGCCTTTGAAAACTGGCGGCAACCAGTTACCGAAGGGTGTGAATTCATGTGTACATGTACGCCTCTTCCGTTCATAATGGCATCTTTAGCCAAAATTATAGGGAGACTTACGGAGAGGTCTGTGCGAGAAAGGCAGAGCCACGATGGCGTATGCTGAGGAGTTTCCTTTTGAAAGTGTGTGATTTTCCAAGTTGCAATGGGTAAGAGTCAATGTACTTTAGCCAAAGATGTGGCTTACTTGTCTGTCTTGATATTTTGTAAATATGTTCTATTTCATTTAATCTTTTGACTTTGTCTTTACAATTGTGTGTGCTCACTAGTGTGTTCTCCTGTCTTTTAAACAGGCGGATCTAGTGGAGGGGACTAAGTGTCCTAGTGGAGGGAACTATAATATTTTGGAGAGGAGATAATTGGTGTTTGACTATTACTGATTAAGACTATTATTTACCGGGGGGTTATCTGAGTTAATTGATCTATGAGTTATCATTCTATTAATTATCCTTGTGAGAATCTGAATTATTCAATAGTACTTTGCTTTGAATAAACATATATTTTTGTAGCTCCGACTCTGATTTGGTGACCTTCAGTTTAATGGAGGGTGGAGTGAGTTTAGAGAGAGAGAGAGAGAGAGAGAGAGAGAGAGAGAGAGCTATTGCCAATGATCGCCTTGAGAGAGAGAGAGAGAGAGAGAGAGAGAGAGAGAGAGAGAGAGAGAGAGAGAGAGAGAGAGAAGGAGGGACAAAGTGTTACCAGTTTGCCTTCCGCTATGGCTAAACTTACCAAATATGAGATAACGACGGGCAATCCCCTCGTTGTTAATATATATATATATGTCTTCATCAGAAGCAATCAGTGATCCTAGAAGCTGTATCATAGATAACTTTCACTAATAATAGTATCCTTTATTTCAGCTCAAGGCCATATACAATGATATGGAAAGTAGAGGCAATATATGCTACAATCAATCGCTCGCTCTTCTGGCATATCATACAAGGCAATGAAACATTTAAAAATAAGATTTCCCAGTAGCATAAAAGAAAAAAGAATACAAATAATACAGTGGCACGTTATGGTAAAGTAAAAAAAGTAAAACGTACTTGCCAAGCTAGGTAAATACAGGAATTTACGAGAAAATGGCAAATCCTATTACTCTGGCCCTATACATTTCTCGAGCAACGAAAGTAAAATGTACCTCTTGGAGGACTGTAATTCAAAGTTTACATTTCAGCGAACTAAGTCCAATGCGATGGAACAGAGCAATCGGCATTGTTATTGCCTTAGGTAGCATGGTTTTTCACAGGTCATATTTAGAAAGAAAGTTGGAATCGCGTTGTAAATATAAAGGAACAACGAACGAAATACACGAGAGAGCTCACATTCCCAGCTCTTAAACGACACCTGATTTGTTTTTATGAGCTCATTCCTCGATACATTGAAAACATCATTTGATATTCCTTCCCATCAAAGATATTGAGAATTAAAATACACTCCAAGTTCGCGGCCGTTACGGCTCGTAACCTATTTTGAATAATAATAATAATAATGAAAAGAAGGTATTAAGAAGAATGGACAAGACTCTATGTAAACTGAATGCCGTAGAAACAGCCATTATTTTTAATACTAATGCCGTCAGAGGTCTACTCCCTAATATTAATAATAACAATAAAAACCGGATTTATCTTTTCCTGCCTATTCTAGTTAAATCCAGAATTTTTTACGTTTTGTTTTAGGGTTTAAATATAAAAAAAAAACGATAAAGAGATGTTTGGCCATTAAAATTTTTGTCTACGCAAACCCGAAAGATAATATCTATTGTTTTCTTTGGAAAGGTTTGTAAATTTTCCAAGACAACAGAAGCAGAATAATTTACTGATGAATCTCCAAAATAATACCCTAAACTAGTGAGTAAAATCATTATTACAAGTTCAGATAAATAAGAAAAATTTGGAACGGAAGCCAGAATAAAATTCACAAGAAAAATGATCAAAGATAAAAATTTTCATAATGCAACCAATTTACTTAGAACTGCATAATTCATTAAGCCAGAAAACAAATACCCTTATTTTCGCACAGTCGAGTAAGGATAAACATTTGGATGGACTGATGTAATTTCTGACGTTGCTGTACAAAAAGACAATATTAGTTTTTTTCACTGAAATTATATCGCTTTAAGTCCATACTACATGCATATATATATATATATATATATATATATATATATATATATATATATATATATATATATATATATATATATATATATATATATATATGTGTGTATATATATACATGTATGTATGTAATATATACATATGTTTATATATATATATATATATCTATATATGATATATATATATATATATTATATATATATGTGTGTGTGTGTATGATAAATGAATCACCGCGCTAAAGTGATTATAATTAAATATATATATATATTATATATATATATATATATATCTATAATATATACTATATATTATGTATGTATGCCTGTAAGTTTCAAATTTTGTTTCTACGTGTAAGCCATAGCAATGTTATGAACGGAAAGATTTATAGCAAAGTTACATACACTGCGTACGTGCACTAAAATATTATCCTGTAAGAAGCCCACTAAAATTTGGAAAAAACAAAAATGTAAACTTTTTAATTAAGCTTTTGGAGAGTAAACATTTCGTCCCTCTTACAGAGTGAAATAAAAGATTTATAAGTTTAATGCTAAATATTTATGTAATAACATTCACCTTGATAGCTTACAAAAGAAATACCCTGATAATTAGGTTCGCACAGATTGGCATTAAAAAGTAATAAACCCATGGTTAGAAAACAGGCATTTCTTTATTTCACAAAATCTAGTAATCTAATTACTTTTTTATAGTATGTTATATATATACATATATATATATATATATATATATATATATATATATATATATATATATATAGATATATATAATATATATATATAAATATATATATATATATCATATACATATATACATATATATATATCATATATATATATATATCTTATATATATGATATATATATATATATATATATATACGCATTTATATATATATATATATATATATATATATATATATAATATATATATATATGTACTACCCCAGACAGATTAGTAAAAACTCATGATGTCTACATGAAACTTTGTACTTAACATATTTCTCAAATGATCGCTATTCTATTATCCGGCTTTCTGGACATACTCATACTGATGCGGATTTCCCCTATACCATATTTGATGTAGTCCCTCCTGTGCCCGTTTCCAAGTAAACCTACTGGGAGGGCAAGCAGAGCAGATGTATAATTTAATATTTCAAAGACACTGATTCGGTTAGGTATCATATTGTTAGAAAGTCATTTGGGTAACATACCTAATGAAACCAGACGCACCCAGAAAGCGTTATTCTAAATAAATACTGTGGAGGTATTCCATCAGTGTTATACATTGATATCTTTACTTAGAAATTCATCTAGCTATAGTTATCACAGACAGGCAAAGACGCAAATTATTGTGGAAGGTCTCACTGTCCTAATAGGGTCAAATGGTATTTCCCGCAAAACTAAAACGCGTTAAAAGGTTTGCAAAGGACTTATGCATTCAATTGATATACTAGCGCTATATTTAACCTCGAGTGAAAATTTTTACCTCTAAAAGTGGCTACATTTCTTGTTACTTATTCGGTGCTCTGTGTAATAGTCCATCTCTTTATATGTGTGTGTAACTGTTAGGCCTCTTAGGCTTTCGCAATAACACAAACCTGGGCTTGTTCATTTATGCTATCAGAAACACACACACACGCACACACGCGCGCGCACGCACACACACACGCACACACACACACACACACACACACACACATATATATATATATATATTATTTATAATTATATAAATATAAATAATATATATATATACGTGTGTGTGTATATCTGAAAGCATTAATGAAAACGCCCATATTCGTGCCATTGCGAAAACCTAAGAAGCCTAACAGTTACATACACATATAAAGAGATAGACTGCAACACATCACAATCCCCCGAATAAATAATAAGTGTACCCACTTTTAGGGGCTGAAATAATCACTCGAGGGTATTATTATTAGCGTTCATATATCAGTTTAAAACGCAAAGTTTCATTGTTTACCTTTTTAGTCCTTTTACTTTTGAGAGGAACATCATTTTAAACAGTCATGACACCTAAACCTTCCACAATAAGCTTGTGGCTTTGCATATCTGTGGTAACGATAGCCAAATGAATTATATATATATATATATATATATATATATATATATATATATATATGATATATATATATATAGGTATATACGTATATAATATATATATATATATATATATATATATATATATCTATATATATATATGTATATATATACATACATATATATATACATATATATATATATATTGATATATATATATAATATATATTTATATATATTATATATATATATATAATTCAAAGACTGAACACATATATCATATTATTTAGACTAATAACATTCCAGACTCGTCCGGCTTTCATTAGGGATGCTACCAAAAGGACTTTCGGACAATTAATAAACGCCTAACCGAAATTGATGTCTTGAAATATTAAACTTCATTAGCTCCGTTGGATCTCCCAACAGGTCGCTCGAAAATGGAGGTATGTGGGGGTTACATCGATATGCTATCGGGAATATTCACAGCAATATCTCTAGAAACCAGGATATATAATCGCGGTAATTTGAGAACCATGTAAGTCAGGATCAAGTTAGAGAACTTGAGAACTTATCAGTCAGGAAAAAGTTTAGAGTATCTGAGAAATTGTCACTAAGGAAAAAGTTAGCGTATTTGAAAACATGTGAGTCAGGAAAAAGTTAGCGTATTTGAGAACATGTGAATCAGGAAAAAAGTTAGGGTATTTGAGAACTGTGACTCACGAAAAAACGTTAGCGTATTTGAGAACATGTGAATCAGGCAAAAGTTAGCGGTATTTGAAAACATGTGAATCAGGAAAAAAAAAAGTTAGCGTATTTGAAAACATGCGAGTAAGGAAAAAAAGTTAGGGGTATTTTGGAAAGAAACATGGTGACTCACGGAAAACGGTTAGCGTAGTTTGAGAAAACACATGTGGAATCAAGAAAAAGTTTAGCATACCATGAGAAACCATGTAGAGTCAGGGAAAAAAGCTAAGCGTATTTGAGAACATAGTTAGTCAGGAAAAAGCTTGGCGTATTGTTAAAAACATGTGGACAGGAAAAAAGTAAACGTAATTGACAACATCTCATATGTTATATATATATATATATATATGTATATATATATATATATATATATATATATACATATATACATATATATATATATATATATATATATATATATATATATATATATATATATATATATATAATATATATATATATATGTATATATATATATATATATATATATATATATTATATATATATATATATATATAGTATATATATATATATATATATATATATATATATATATATATATATATATATATATATATATACATATATATACATGTATATATATATATATATATATATATATATATATATATATACATATATATATATATATATATATATATATATAGTATATACATATATATATATATATATATATATATATATATATATATATATATATACATATTAATTCTGCCTGTGAGGAGAATAAATTACAGAAAATTAAGTATAATGACGCCTATATTTATGATGTTTACATCTATACTTATCTTATAACTAAAGTTTATGAAATCTAGCAATAATAATTTTAGACTTTAACACACTATTATCTTACATCCATCTCTATTAAACTATTAACTAGGAATTATTGTTGTAAACCATCAAAGTGAAGATCATATTCTAAATACGTAGACAATTAAAAATATTAAAACTATAAATATTTCCCTTTCATAACGGTGTTATGGCTTACAATTCACGTTTAAAAAAAACAAAATATTGAAATCTTAACATAGCCCTTTCTTTTGGGACATATATATATATATATATATATATATATATATATATATATATATATATATATATATATATATATACATATATATATCATATATATATATATATATGTACATATATATATATATATATATATATATATATTATATATATATATATATATATATATATATATATATATATATATATATATATATATATATATATATATATATATACATGTATATATATATATATATATATATTATATATATATATATATATATATATATATATACTACCCCCTATCACCTTATTATTGTATTACCAATTATTAAATCGCTAGGAATCAATTAATAAAAATATTTATACACTTCACGCCACTAATGAGAGTTTAGCCTTGCCAACACTAGGAAAGGAATCTTCCATACTTTAACCTACAACTTCGTCCATCTATTTATTCGATTATTTCCTATTTATTGAATTTTATATACTTATTCATTCTTTTACATTGATATACCTATTTACGTGTTTACTTATAAATGTACCTATCTATCTATTTTGGTCCGTTTAAGGAATTAGTTCAATAACTTTTAACTATACGTTTTCATATAAAGGGACGGAAAGTGAACAATTTATTTATTTAACTAATTGAAAATTATCTAAATATTCCAAAAATTCCGATGCTTTATCAAAGTGAATCTGTTATTTTTCAGTTACATAAAACTATAAAAATAACTACTTTTATTATGATTGTCATAAAGTAAAAGCAATTTTCTTAGCTTTCAATTTTTCAGTTACATAAACAATCATACTTTTATTATGATTGTCATAAACTTTTGTTTTGATCTGATCTTTTTCCAATACTGAAATCAAGTCTTTCTTTTTCACCTTTAATCTCCTGGTTGCTTGTATAGATGTATGCATATAATCGTCTCCTTCCATCATTATCTTTTATTTTTGATTCGCCATCATGTATTAAGATCCGTTAATTTACCGAGATCGTTTCCCATTCTAGCAATAAAGAATAGGGATCACCTTATTTGTCACACATGACCATTTGCTATTAGGTTTTAATGTTATTGAAATCTACAATCAATCTATATAATTGCCAAATTTAATATAATAATAGTACATGGGATGGTGCCTATTATTGTTATCGTTATAAAACAAATTACATAAGGTCGGCCATACTTAACTCCCTGTTCTCCCGGAAGGTTTCCTCTCATATTTTCCTATCTTTTCGTATAGACTTTGGCTCAGCGTCGGGAGATGCGAGCATATCATCACATTTGCGGCAAATCTCCAGATATCCCCATCACATAGGATCATGCATGTATGCAATCTGGCTATGAATCTCAACCACGGCGAGCAGGAGTTTTCTCATAATTTCTCGCTTTCGAAGATGTAACCTGACTTATGATAAGATGAATAACATCGACCGGAAAAGCAAGAATGTGTTACAGAAAGCTTTCGTATTTCGATG
>NC_087200.1:69802650-69807650 GCF_015104395.2 Macrobrachium nipponense
CGTATTTCGATGTCCGCCTCTCTCTCTCTCTCTCTCTCTCTCTCTCTCTCTCTCTCTCTCTCTCTCTCTCTCTCTCTCTCTCCTACTTAAACACACACTCTGCATACCAGCACTTATCTCACGAAGAAATAAGAATATTGTTGATAAAGCTTCAATATATTTCAGATTACTAAAAAAAAAAAAACAGTATGATTAGACTAAGTCGGACCATGTTTAAGGCAATGTATTGATGGATTAGCTAAAACAAAACTTGTCTCAAAAGTCCGCTTCTCTGAAATCTGGAAAAGTTATTTCATGATGAAAAGGAAAATAATGTCATTTTTACAGGCGTGCCATGAACTATACCAGCATTTTAAAGGATATAGGAGGCTAAACATGAAATATCTAAAAGTTCCATTCCTTCTATCTTCCATTCAATTCAAAATTTCGAGGTATTCATTGAAAACGGAAGGAAAACCTTGGGGCCACTGTGATTCTATTAAAAATAGACGTATGAACGACGATTTCAAAGGAAATGTTGAAGATAAAGCGAAGCCTTCTTCAGTGAAAACCAATTGTTTGATAAAGATTAAAATTTAAAAGTAATCTTTAAAGCGCCATCAACCATTGTCATACTTTCCATATTTATCATTTATACAAACATATACAAATACGTGTAAAGGTTTACTGGCTCTTATCCCTTCGTTTTCCAGATCCAAAAAAATTTCGTAATACTCTGTTAGCAACTCGCTTTACATTTAATTAAGTTAACAATGCCTGTATATATACAATTACACACACACAACACACACACACATATATATATATATATATATATATATATATATATATATATATATATATATATATATATATATAGGTGTGTGTGTGTATGTATGCATGTATGTATGTATGTATATATATATATATATATATATATATATATATATATATATATACATATATATATACATATATATATATACATAATATATATACATATATATATATATATATATATATATATAATATATATATATATATATAGTGATTCATATACATATATCGAACTACAAATGTCCTTTAATATCTAATTCGCTCTACCTCGGAATTAATATATTTTCATATATGTTTAACCGAGGGGGAATTTATTAAGCGATAATAGAATTGGCGATCGACAGGCGCGAACCAGCGACCTCGGGGTGGTTTTAAGCTTCACTGCCAGTCCTGGAATTGAGAGGTCGCTGGTTCGCGCCTGTTCGATCGCCAATACTATTATCTCTTAATAAATTCCCCTCGGTTAAACATATATGAAAATATATTAATTCCGAGGTAGAGCGAATTAGATATAAAAGGACATTTGTAGTTCGATATAGATATATATATATAATATATAGATATATATATATATATAATATATATATATATATATATATATATATATAACAGATACGTATACTATATATACACACGCACATGCATGTGTGTGCATGAATGTGCATCTTAATGGTTTCGTGTGTTTGTGCGTACGCACATGTTCGCGTGGCAGTTTTGCAAACATATTTGCAGAACATTATAAATAACCGCTCCATCTGGATGGTAAATATGCTTTCCTACCTGATGAGATTGCGGGAGCAATGTTTACACTCACTTCCTGAATCCCGAATCGGTGTTCCTATCCCAAATTATAAGATTTTGAATTCCCATTTCAAGGGATTTATATCTTGTCCCATCTGAACCCAGAGTTATGTAAGCGGTAAACGGTTTGTAGCCGATGTGTATTTGAAGTTCGCTTTGACGTACTAGTGTACCAGGAAATACTCCCCGCCAATCGTTTATGTTACTTAAAAGTCTTGCACCCTTGTAACACAGATTTATGGCTTTTATTGGAGCTCGAAGAATGAGGACTTTATTTTTATCTTCTTTTTTTTAAGTTTTAATTTTTCAATATACTTCTCTGCACGCTTACTGAGGGTTGCATAATTAATCACACAAACACACACACAAATACACACACATACACACACATACACACACACACACACATATATATATATATATATATATATATATTTTTTTTTTTTTTTTTTTTCTTTTTTTTTCTTTTAACAATTTAGTTGTGATAACATCGCAATCGACCCTTTTTGTTGTTCCGAAGCATCTATATATGTTTTCTCTTCCATTCGGTCTTTGAAATTGAACTAAAAAAAAAAGATTGGAGAGCTCTGAGGCCACCTGCGAAAAAGAAGGAACATGTGTTCGAACTGCGTTCTCTCTGTTTTTCAAAGGTCAGAGGCCTGTGGCTAGGATAAAGTTGTAATTTACCAATATTTGTTTAAATTGTTACAGGTTTTTGTTTTGCTTTTTTTTTATTGTTTTGTTTTAAATATTTATGCATCCAAGTGAACGAATCATTTAGGTAAAATTTTTTAACCCTTTCATAGCCATATTAACTAAATTAGTTTGTCGGATTTATATATATGATATATTATTATTTATATATATATATATATATATTATATATATATATATATATATACTATATATTATATATATATATAGATGATATAACGTATATAATATCTTATACATAAATATATATAATATAGATATATATATTAGTATTATATATAATATTATATATACTGATATATATATATATATAATATAAATCTCTATATATCTATTATTATAATAAATATATGTAGATAATATATATATATATATATAATAATAGAGAGATCTAATATATATATAATAATATATATATATGTATAATATGTATATTTATATATATTATATTTATTATATAAGATATTAAATATATTATTATATATATATATTATAATATATATATATTATATAATATAGATAAAATATTTATATGTATAATATATGGAAGGAAATTTTAACAAAAAAAAAAAAAATATTAAATAATAGTAAATATATATATGGGATATAAGATTTAGCTGAATGATTCGTTCATGGACTGTATGATTGAAAATAATACAATTATAAAAAACAAAGGAAAACAAAAATGCTGTAACTATTCAAACAAATATTGGCAAATTACAACTCTACCTTGATCCAAGGCCTCTGACCTTTGGAAAACAGAGAGAACGCAGTTCGAACACATGTTCCTATTTTTTCGCAGGTGGTTTTAGAGCTCTTCGGTCTTCTTTTTTTTGTTTTTCGTTCTATTGCAAAGATCGAACCGAAAAGAAAGAAAAAAACATAGATACCTCGGAACAGCGGAAAGGGGCCGATTGCGATGTTTATCACAGCTAAATTATTGAAATGAAAAACAAGAATTTCTTCTTTCAAAAGATAATAGAAAAATAAATTTAAACTTATGGAGAACTTTATTTGTCAATTGGTTTTATGATGATAATTATATATATCATATATATATATAGATATATATATAGATATATATAATATATATATATAATATATATATATATATATATATATATTATATATATATATTTATAATTAGATATATATATATATATATATATATATAATATATATATATACAATATATATATTATATATATATATATATATATATACTATATATCTATATATATATATATATATATATATATAATATATAAATTTTTGGCACGAAGGAAAAAAATGAAAAGCGAGCTAGCCGAGCGCTTTCGGTCTAGTTCGACCCTTTACTCAGGCACAACTGATCTTACACAGGAAAAAGATAGTCAAAGTAGGCTTAATATCCAAACTGACACTACAAGATTAGCAATAAGGTCGATTTCACTCTACAGAAACGAGGAACTGCCTGAGGGCAGTATAAGCGAATTTTTAGGCAGCCACACCTTGGAGGATACGCACGCGGTCAACAGATGATTCATCCAGAAAACAATATAATTTGAAAAAAAGAGGCATATACAACTTATTACCATGAAATTTACAAAAATGTTCCCCCAAAAAATTATTAATGAAAAGACGAAAAAAAAAACATAAATATATCGAGCAAGAGAGAGAGAGAGAGAGAGAGAGATCCAGAGAGAGAGAGGAGGAGAGGATTGAGGAGAGAGAGAGAGAGAGAGAAATAATAACTATATACATTTGGGACTATGTTATTAGTAGTTCACTTATTTTAAAGTCCTACATAAACATTTTACAAATATACGGACTATGATTTAGGTTGTTTTTATTAGTGATCCCATTTAATACAATGAGGTTTTTCACTCAGATGGATAAACAGTGCATTTGAAGTCTGGGCTGTTCTAACTGAATACTTATGCTGCTTAATACGTACACATAAATCTTTACTTGGCTGACCAACGTAAAACGATGGGCTATCCTTACAAGGAATTTTGTAAATGATGTTGTTATATGTTACGGGACTATTCTTAATTAGCGTATCTTTAATGGTGTATTGTTATAAGATGAACAAAAAAAAAAACCCAACAACATTAACATTAAACGATTTAAATATTGATTCTATGGTATCAAATCCACGAAAGTAAGGAAACCTAAGTACATTTTTAGGCATTTCTTTTTCATTAGTAGCAACACTATAAAACTTTTTGTGAGCTTTTTGATAACATAAATCAATTAAATGAGGTGGGTAGCAAAAATCGTTTCCTATCTTTTTTACGTATTCTATTTCTTGGTCAAGATATTGTGGACTCGTGATACGCAAAGCACGTAGGAACATAGAAGAAAAAATTGAAATTTTAATATTAAGATGGTGGCCAGAATAAAAATGTACATATGTTAAATTATTTGTGGGTTTTCTATAAATACTGAATTTACATTGGAAAGATTCTCTATGTATTAATACATCTAGGAAAGGGATGACATTGTTATTTTCAATTTCAACAGTGAATTTTATGGATGGTACTAAATTATTAAAATTAGACAATAAATCATTTACATCGATACCAACAGGTAAGACTACTAAGATGTCATCTTCATAGCTGTACCATTTTAAGGGGACAAGTGTGATATTCGGGAGGTGTTGTCTTTCAAAAAATTCCATATATAAG
>NC_087200.1:69812650-69815150 GCF_015104395.2 Macrobrachium nipponense
CAATACACAAAGCACTACACCCAAGAGCAAATACGGACAGACTATACGTAACACGAAAGGAAGGAGGGAGAGGACTAGTAAGCATAGAGGACTGCGTCAACATCGAGAACAGAGCACTGGGGCAATATCTGAAAACCAGTGAAGACGAGTGGCTAAAGAGTGCATGGGAAGAAGGACTAATAAAAATAGACGAAGACCCAGAAATATACAGAGACAGGAGAATGACAAACAGAACAGAGGACTGGCACAACAAACCAATGCACGAACAATATATGAAACAGACTAAAGAAATAGCCAGCGATGACACGTGGAAATGGCTACAGAGGGGAGAGCTAAAGAAGGAAACTGAAGGAATGAAAACAGCGGCACAAGATCAGGCCCTAAGAACCAGATATGTTCAAAGAACGATAGACGGAAATAACATCTCTCCCATATATAGGAAGTGCAATACGAAAAATGAAACCATAAACCACATAGCAAGCGAATGTCCGGCACTTGCACAGAGCAGTCCACAAAAAGAGGCATGATTCAGTGGCAAAGCCCTCCACTGGAGTCTGTGCAAGAAACATCAGCTACCTTGCAGTAATAAGTGGTACGAACACCAACCTGAAGGAGTGAAGAACGATCAGGCAAAGATCCTCTGGGACTATGGTATCAGAACAGATAGGGTGATACGTGCAAATAGACCAGACGTGACGTTGAATGACAAAATCAAGAAGAAAATATCACTCATTGATGTCGCAATACCATGGGACACCAGAGTTGAAGAGAAAGAGAGAGAAAAAATGGATAAGTATCAAGATCTGAAAATAGAAATAAGAAGGATATGGGATATGCCAGTGGAAATCGTAACCATAATCATAGGAGCACTAGGCACAATCCCAAGATCCCTGAAAAGGAATCTAGAAAAACTAGAGGCTGAAGTAGCGCCAGGACTCATGCAAAAGAGTGTGATCCTAGAAACGCCGCACATAGTAAGAAAAGTGATAGACTCCTAAGGAGGCAGGATGCAACCCGGAAAACCCCGCACTATAAATACCACCCAGTCGAATTGGAGGACTGTGATAGAGCAAAAAAAAAAAAAAAATAAAAAAAAAAAAAAAAAAAAAAAAAAAAAAAAGTAATAATAATAATAATAATAACTAAAATAATAATAATGAATAATAATAATAATAATAATAATAATAATAATAATAATGTGATATGATGTTAATGTAGACAAATTAAGTGAAGTAAAATATATGAATATATAATAAGAAATAATCCCAATAACTTGTATATATACGGCAACAAAGCTTCCACTTCGGTGAGTGATTCTTGGTGACGTATGAAAAACAAACATGACCCTCTAAATATATCGATATTAATTTATTTTTAATTTAATGGTAACCTCATCGAAATGCGTGAAGCACATTTGAACTTGATTTATTATTTCAAGATGGATAAAATACTGCCCAGAATTTAACGAGAGTTAAAACGTATTTTTGCTTTGGTTATTAAATACTATTATTACCCTACACTCAGTGTAATTATGACGTTACGAGTAAAATCGAGATACATATTACAATTTCTGTAATAATTATGCGTCCTTTTCGTTTCACTTTCATCCCTTATATTAATTCAAAATTTCGTGTTCTTTGGCGATTTAAGTTTTTTTCTCACATGGCAGTTGCATTCAATACAGAAACTATATTGAAAACGGAAAAACAGCTTATAATGTCATAGGTTGAACTGTAACACCTGAAATTCTCTAATATACTTTCATGCTAGACCATCTTTCAGCTGAAATCACTGTAAAATTTATACTAAAACTAAAATGTAACGTATACTTTTATTTCTAGGCCATGGATACTTCAACCCTTCCTCTTCTCTTCCAGACAACGCTGTCTTTCATTTTGTGTTTGTCGGTGTTGCTTTAATAAAACCTTAAGGTGCAAATTTACATATGATGACGAACTGACTATACACCACTTCACCTTTAAAGTTATAGGGCTTACCTATCCCAAACCCTAAGCTAAGTACAACGTCAATTTCGAAAGATGAGTTGATTTGCTTCACAAATTTGCAAGAATCAGAAAACATGGGGCAGGGAGTTTAAAAGATTGTCCACAGTGGAGAATGCCAATCCAGCTTCGTGAAGCTTTTCATAACTAAAAATCAATTTTATAACATTATTTTATCTAATAAACATTTATTTTATGTAAAAGCTCCCCAAGAACAAATATTATTATTGCTTATTGGATGTAGTTAAGCTAGGACTAGGTAAAAGGACAAAATTTGGTCTATGATGAAGCCTCTCTCTCTCTCTCTCTCTCTCTCTCTCTCTCTCTCTCTCTCTCTCTCTCTCTCTCTCTCTCTCTTTACGTAAGGGTTAGGCCCAGAAAACCATAAGGAACAGCTGTCGTATCTTTATAAAGGAATTTTATTGCAGCCAAGTCATACTAACTCAGGTTATAACCGGTATTTACACTTGTATATGGAGGCAGTTTGATGGAGTCGA
>NC_087200.1:69833692-69834892 GCF_015104395.2 Macrobrachium nipponense
ACGAGACATTCTTAATCTTACTTTTTTACAGAAATTATCTATATCATTGAGATTTCGCTACTGCGAGTTTTTTATCTTTTGAGTGTCTGTTTCCAGAAGTTCTACTGAAATATCATAATCATATACTATGTTAATTTTATCATTTTGGGTGATATTAATCCCTTACGTAAACAAATCATATAAACAGTGAATATGCGTTTACGCAGTGGACGTCTGTATTTATACAGATGCATGGATAGGGTCGTTAAGCACCGTAGTGATTAGAAAACACACAAAAAAAAAACAAGTGGAACACCCGTACAAATCTATATAAATTAGAGGTAACACTATTTCGGGTCATGACAATAAATGCTCCTTTGCAAAGTCCCGATCGCAGTTTTAGCCTTGAGTTTTTGAGTTATATAAAATATCGAACCTCAATGACTCAACTTAACTTTTAAAAATATGGCTGTATTGGAAGGAATAAACATGTCTGTAAAAAACTTTCATCAGGCTAAATGCGCTGACCAGGATCCCTCACTATTTCAAATTTTAGCAAAGAATGAAGTACAAACAGTTAATATGAATACAGTAGAGATAACTTGTCTTATTAGTAATCGCTCAGTTCCTAATAGTTCGTCATTCATTGCTTTATACGTAACCAGCAACATAATGCTAAAAACACACAATACGTTGCCGATGGTAATAAAGAGAAGGATCCTAATTATAACAAAAAGAAATAGAAACAGTAGCCTTTCAGAATCAAACAAGCAAACTCGGTTACTGTGTCACCTAGTCAAGCGGTCAAGGTTAGTCAAAAAACTGCCGAAGTATTCAAAGCATAGCAATTCCACACAATAAGCGACTCTAGCAGAGTGGGGAAAAGCGATGTTGGTTCATACAATATCTTTTTGAATTAAAAAGGATTTTTGTTTTTTTCCTATGAAACACACGACCGTATAAGTAATCAGAGCAGGTTTTCGTTTTAATTTTAATACATTAAGTTATAATAAAAACTTGGTGGATTAAGCCCAACTGTACGGCGCCGTAAAAAATTAGAATATCTTGTTTTATTTCTTTAATACACGTAATATCTTGTATTTACGGACTCACCGCTGTTGTTCGAACTTCCCTAATGAGAAGTCCGGATAAGCGAGCGCTTACAGATACCTCTATAGTTATAAAAAACATTGATCTGTATGTAGTGAATTGTAAGATCCA
>NC_087200.1:69842892-69845392 GCF_015104395.2 Macrobrachium nipponense
GGCACTTTTGGGGGGGCTAGAAACACCAGAGGGTTTTGTTGTGGACCCTAATGAACCTGGTCATTTTGTAATTGTCATAGTATATGGTTATTTTCTTTTCCTTATATCCTCTACCATGCCTGGATGGGTGCATGTACAGTCATCCACACGCATAAACGTAAATGTGTTTATATATATATATATATATATATATATATATATATATATATATATATATATATATATATATATATATATATATATAATAAATATATATATATATATATATATATATATATATATATATATATATATATATATATATATATATATATATATATATATATATATATATATATATATATATATATATATATATATATATATATATATATGTATGTATGTATGTATGTATGTATGTATATATATATTGACGTCGTTCTTATCCATGAACCATTGTCTTTTTCAAAAGAGTCATTACTTATCCTTTGTCTTGTAGCATTCTATTAGTAGGTATTCAAGTAATCTTTGTCTCGCAACCGTATAGAGGCAGTTCGCATATATAAACCTTTTGACCTGCTTTAATAGCTAATTAATTTCTGAACCAATTTGTTGCTGACGTTGTCTAGGCTTCTGAAGGTTCTGTCTGTCTCCCGCTATTGTAGGGAGTGCGTGTGTTACGTAATCCTTCTATTATTCTGTGTTAGCGCGCGCGCGCGCGCGTGTGTGTGTGTGTGTGTGTGTCAGTGATTTTGTTTAGGAGTTTGTTATTTTATCCTATGGTTCTTTTCCCAACCAAAAACATTTTATATTTTTCGTGTTTATTCACCTTTAGTGCTCCTTTATATGCCAAACCATATTTCAAGCAGTCTCGCATGCCGAGGATATGTCAAATACCCAACATGGAATAATATTAACCCCCGTCCCCTGTCTTCTCTTATACCTTGAATTTTTACTACATATTTCGTCTTTGCAGTGTTAAAAGGACAACTGAAATTATTTTTACAGATATAAATCACATACAAAATTTTAGTATTTCACCTTTCAATAGGTTTTAACCTCTTTTTATTTTCATAGGTAATAGACTTTAGAGCCAAAATTGTCCAAGCGGTATTCTCTCTCCGTCACATCACTGAACACATTTCCAAGTCATACTCGCCAATAGAAGGGAGCACATCTGGAAAACGATCATTTTCTGTTGTTTATATTGATAAATAGTCGTACGTAAACCTTAGAGTTTAGCATGTTCACATAAACATACTGACATAATCCGCTGATTCTTAAATTTCTGGCTAGTCGCCTTTTCAATTTGTGCTACCCATTATGTGTAAAGAGTATAAATGTACTATTTACAAGTATTAGCAAAATATAGGCGCATTGAGAAACTACTTATAAAACATTATATAATTTCCGTCAACTTTAAAAAAGGGTAAACAATTTGGACTAATTGCAAATATTACGCAAACGTGAAAGCTTATTACTGCATTTACTCTATGAATATTATTAAGCGCTTTACGTAGTAAGCGAAAATAAATGATATTCTGTTATTCGAGAAAAGGTATCTAGCAATCTAGGTATATGATTAATTCTAAGTTGCGTGAGAAGCTACAGCATATTAAAATATCTTCACGTTTTCATACTACGGGAAAGAAAAAATTCCCCAGTAATTACTTTGCGTATTCAAATCATTTCTCGCATGAAGGCACTCGCTATGATGGATGTCGGTCGAGTAATAAGAAACTGTCAGTCAACCTGATGGAAAAGGAAAATCATTCCCGCCCTTTTTACTTCAACTTTTATTTACCTGACTGGAATGACCTGAAAGGGACGGTTTTCCTTTTTAGTTTTCTGTAAAGGAAAACTACTGAGATGGCTTTGTCTGTCCCTCCGCACTTTTCTGTCCGTCGTCAGAAGTAAAAAAAAAAAAACTACTGAGGCTAGAGGGCTGCAAATTTGCATGTTGATCATCCACCCTTCAGTCATCAAACATACCACGTTGCAGTCCTCGAGCCTCAGCAGTTATTAAATTATATGAGGTTAACGTTAACCACCGAAAGATAGATTTGTTTTCGGTGGCCTTGATTATAGCTTCACGGAAAACTCGATTGCGCCAAAAATACTTCGGCGCATCTTTTACCTTTTTTTCTTTTTTTAGCAACACATTCCACAAATAAATGTCCAAACGGTTACGAGACAAGGATTACTTAAATACCCAGAATATCACGAGGCAAAGGATCAGCGTTGATTCTTTGGAAAAAACACAATGGGCTAATGGTAAGAACGACGTCTATACACACACACACACACACACACACACACACAACACATATATATATATATATATATATATATATATATATATATATATATACATATATATATATATATATTATATATATATATATATATATATATATATATATATATATATATATATATGTATGTAGTATATATATATCATATATACATATACACACACACACACACACACATACATATATATATATATATATATATAATA
>NC_087200.1:69855188-69910188 GCF_015104395.2 Macrobrachium nipponense
ACAGAGCAAATAAACACTTCTTAGTGTTAATAGTTCCCCTTGACACGTTATATAGAATTAATAGCACTAAAAACAAACACCGCAATTGAGTGTGCTAAGAATATTTATGAGTGCTAAATCAGTAAACATGAATTCAACACATGATAATCTGACTCGGGTGGTGTAAATCAATAATAATCTCCTTAACACGTTGTGTGAATTCCTATCCATTAAGAAAAACAACTAATATATTTTATCGCCCCAGAGTCAATCGGTTGGGTAGAATAAGAGATAAATAAGAAGTGTCAATGTCTTTCGAGTTACAACTCGTGATATTGGATCCAAACTGGATTATAGCGGTTCTCGCGGTTTTAAATACCTTTATCATTCATATCTCGTATCTGTAGAATTGATACCGCAAGTAGCCTTATACGGTACGCCGCTAGAACACTTGTCCACATATTCAAGCCAACCATTAATTTATCAAATATATATAAAAAAAAATATATAAATAAACAAATATAAAAAATAAAAAAATAAATATGGATACAAGTGGAGTCAATATAATACACTCCGTAAGAAGTCGGAAGGGTTACAAATTATAATAAAAAAGGAATCACGATAAAATCAATAAGCAAAACTAACCAGGTTAATTAAATATCCAAATATATATACGTAAAGATTTGAACTCTAACTTAAACGCTTTAGTAATGACAAATAAGCTAAAAGTTCAAACACATATCAAAACCTACTGACATATTGTCTGTCCGGAGATTTATATTCGTAGTCAAAAAATAAATAAATAAATAAATAAATAAATGAATAAATAAATAAATAAATAAATAAATAAATAAATAAATAAATAAATAAAATAAAATAAAATAAAAGAGATTTTAAAGTCAGGAAGTCTAGAAGTGAAAATGTATATCTATGCGAATAATCTTATACAGGGCAAATAGTATATATAAAATTTGTATGGAAACCCTTTTCATTAGTTTGAATAAGGAATATCTAATTTAACAGTATTACATTTATTTACAATCATGCAGATATCCAACATGAAACTAATATATTGTTCAATTTTGGTACTGTTTTTTTTTTCAGACATTCTTTTCGTGTGGGTCGACTATTAAAAAACAAAAAACAAAAAAAAATTATACTAAGTCGTTTCTTTTACAGCAAGTAACGTAACGCTTAAGCTGGTGACGATGTCATCAGTCTAGAAGATGCCTGTCGCGTTTGCCGACTAATCATTGTTCTTTATAACCTCAATAAACCCCTTGCAAAGCAGGTTGACTGGAGAAAGGAATGCTTAGCTCATGAACTTCACATGTGGTTCATGGGTCATGATGACATACATAGCCATAATCTATTCTTATCCGCATTGCAATGCAACTTTAGTTAAGGAATCGCAATCATTTTAAAATGAATAAATAAAATAAGCAAACAGAATTTCTATAACAACAAAATGAATTAATTTTAATTTCTGAACCTCATAGACAATTAGAAGTATCAAGTCATGGATATGAAAAATTTACTTGCAACATTAGTTTATCACAATTCAAGTAAAATCACATTTATGGGAAAATGTCACATTTTCTTGAAAAACCCAAAGTTTATATAGAAATTAGTTACATAGTGGGTTCTTTCGTTGCATCGCCTGCCTATAAATAAAGTTTTAAAAATTAACCTCAGAGGATGTGCGAGAAAATTGAATATGAAACTTTTGTTAGGGGCACATAGGATCAGATTTTATCACAACTTAATTTCAGTTAGCATAGAGAAATACAGAATCATGATTAATATTCTCTTTGACTCTTATGTTGCCTGGCAATCTTACAAATAGCTCCGTTTTCCACTTCTTTGTCCAGTAACTTACTACCAGTAATATCGAATTTTCTTTGGGATTCGTATTGATATCTGTTTATTTTTTATAATTATGGATATTTTTACAGTCATCATAGACCTGGATAGGTTCACTCATTGTTAATGCCGTGGATAAAAAAGTTTGTACAGCTGACTCTTTTGAATTCCACACATATCAGCGAATTCATGTGGGTTAAGTCTGGTCTTAATGGCTCTCTCCCTCCCGTATTTGATGTTCTGAATTTATTTTGCCCTTGTGACAAATATAATTTCACTTGCAGGCTGATTAATGGAACCTGGTTACAGTATCCTGCAGTACGAGAGTTTCACATCGCAACTTCAAAAAAATCGTTCGTCGCTGCGGACGACGGCAGTCGAGTAACAACCGCCTACAATGTGAAAGGAATAAGCACCATCATGGACTTCTTCGACCGACACCCGTATCCCGTCGTTAATCTCGTTTTAATGCGGAACGCTCCGGCAGCTGTCGGAAATCGACTACAAAAGGGACATACTTCTGACAATTACGACCCGAAGGATATTCAACTCTACTTTGCTGGCGAAGGACTCGTGCTGGGGGTGATTTTATTCATCGCGAACGTATTCGTGTGGCTTAGGATGCAGAGAACAAGTATGTGCGCAAAATAGAATGTTGGACCCGGCCCAGGCAAATTTTCCCCTTGTTTTAACCATTTGAAATTGGCCCTTTCATTTGGCTATAGGTGGTTGTCTGGAAACGTGTAGACGAAAAGTGTTCAAACGCTAGTTAAATGTGAAGTAGTATAACCTCAGTCATGTATCCTATATATATAAAGTATCATGTATCCTATATATAAATGATCATAAATAACAGAATCAAAATATATTTTTGTGTGTACGCACTAGGAATCTATATATAAATGATCATAAATAACAGAATCAAAATATATCTTTGCGTGTACGCAATAGGAATCTATTTAAAGTGCACATATATTAATCATAATTATATGAATCCATATACATATGTATAAACAAATCAGGTAGCCTATAATCAATCTGTTACCTTTTATCTTACCAATATCTGCAGTTATATATGAGTTAGTATATGGATTAATGAATCAGATATATAATAGTTAGCATAAAAATCAACGAATCAATCAGCATAAACTAATAATTTTATCAATTCATATATGAAATTTTTATCAGTTAAAATATGATTTTTATCATGTTAATCTTTGTTCTATGCAATTATCAGAGTACATTAGTATTTTCTGTAGCATATGTATCTTAAAGAGATGAAGTGACAAACTGTATCAGTATATATCACGTGATCGCTATTATTTACGAATATTATATGCATATTATGTCTAATATTTTATTACTTGAATCTGTATTTGTGTACACCATGAATTTTTTTTTTACTTATAAGTACTTCCTATTTATCTATATATATTCACATAGTGTCTGTATCACACTCCTATAAGTCAAATGCAAGTCAAGTTTGAGTAATATTTAGTAGTTGGTTTTGGTAGCTGACCAAGCTTTTATGTAATGATTACATAATAAAAATATGGAATGTTAGTCCATATATATAAAAGACTAAAACTAAAGAGGTCAACAAGATTGCTTGCAGGAATGTGATCAGACTAGAGACACTGAAGATGACGTATACCATATCTGATATCCATGCTCCTTTTGAGATGTTCATTACCTGCCTCTCTTTTATTAAGGCCGATTCCATCATTTGACTCTTGTACCGGCAGTTGCTGCTATAAATTACACGTGACAAATTCCAGTTTATTCTATGGTTATGTTCATTTATATGGTTGAAAATAGCAGAGTTCTGTTGTCCATACCTAACTGACCGTTTGTGTTGTATTAATCTCTGGCTGGGGAAGTGATTTACCTGTAAATCCGATGTAAGATTGGTCACAGTCCTGGCATGGAATTTGGTAAACCCCAGTGTCCTTGGGAGATGTCTTTTGTTGGACGTTAATCAGGGATTTGCTAAGGTGTTTGGGTAAGTAAATGCAAAAGTGTTAGATTTTCCGAGAGTCTGAGTCACTATTTTAATCGTGTCCAGGTGGGGAATTTTTATTTTATTGTTGGGTGTATCTCTGGTCTTGCCTTTAGGGGGTCGGTAGAAAACTACGTTTGCTTTGTGAATTGCTTTCTCAATTATATGGTCAGGATACTTTAAAGACGAAATTGCTTGCGAATTAGTTCAAATTCTTTTTTCAGGAAATCTGGGAAACAAATTCGTAAGGCTCTTAAGAAGAGGTTGCTGGCTACACCCAGCTCCTTAGCGACACAAACACTTACGACAAACAGACGAAAAATCCCCTCCAAAACGTTCCCACAGAATTTTTTCGGAAAGTAAGATTAATTGGCCAAGACAAAAAGAGTATTGTACTATTAGAGAAATTTAAAGTAATTGATCCTAAATTACCCTACTTTTATGGCCTTCCCAAAACTCACAAAGACAATCTTCCATTCAGATCCATCGTTTCATGTGCTGGAGCTTTCAGTTACAAAATTTCTAAATGGTTAGCTGGCCTCCTTTCCCCTTTTTTAGGCACTTTTTCTCCTAGTCACATTAAACATTCAGAAGATTTTTGTCACAAATTCAGAGAAGCAAATATACCACTTCACAACATAAAACTTTTAAGACTTGACGTAGACTCCCTATTCACAAAAGTACCAGTACAGGACGTTCTTCAGTTTTTAAGGGAAAAATTATCCCCCTATTCAGGTCATTTCCCATTGGCGCTGGACAATATAATAAAGTTAGTTGAATTATGTGGATCTAATAACTTATTTTCATTCGGGGAATCATTCAACAAGCAAAACTTCGGGTGTAGTATGGGTAGTCCCTTAAGTCCGGTTTTAGCCAATCTGTACATGGAATACTTTGAAACTACAGTAATAAATGCAATAAAACCCAAAAACATGCTGTGGATGAGATATGTGGATGATATTCTAACATTTTGGGATAATAGGTGGTGCAATTTTAATGAATTTCTCTCAAAATTAAACACATTAATGCCCAGCATCAAATTTAAAGTTGAATGGGAAACAGACAACAAAATTCCTTTTCTTGATGTTTTAATAATCAGAGACACGACAGAATACAAATTTACCATATACAGAAAACCAACGTTCTCACTTTCATACATTCACTACTTTAGCTATCACGACATTGCTATCAAGATAGGTGTAGCCAGCAACCTGTTCTTAAGAGCCTTACGAATTTGTTCCCCAGATTTCCTGGAAAAAGAATTTGAACTAATTTGCAAGCAACTTTCGTCTTTAAAGTATCCTGACCATATAATTGAGAAAGCAATTCACAAAGCAAACATAGTTTTCTACCGACCCCCTAAAGGCAAGACTAGATATATTTTAGACTTGCGATAATCTTACGCTAAGTCGGTTGGTATTGCACTTCCATATTCAATGGAGTGTCTTGGGGTTTGTAGATCACTTACGAAGTCGGTATTATCTTCTTTGGTTATGACGACGATGTGTTAAACTCATGATGATTCGGTGATGAGGCGAGGATCTAGTAGAAACCACGAAGTACAAAAATACTTATATTCTCTGAATTTACATGGTGAAGATCAGGTATGATTGTACAAGTCTTCTAATGACGATAGCTTGATCGCTTCTGCCAATGATGATGGCTAATTCTATTCTCTCTACATGATAAAGCTTAGGTAAAGAGGTACAGGTCTTCTAATGACGATAGCTAACTCTATTCTGCTCTACTACCATCTCGGTTACCAGTCATAAAGGAACAGACAGTAGCTCGAACATATGAACATACATACAATGAGACACACTACAGATCACGTAGGCCGCTTGAGCTATAGGTCACGGTGTTTGTCTCAAGCAGGAAGCTTGGACTAAAGTTTATAAACAATTGAATGACTACAGGTGACGGCATGTCAACTTAGTCTACATACTTTATGGTATACGTCATCTTTAGCGTCTCTAGTCTGATCACATTCCTGCAAGCAATCTGGTTGACCTCTTTAGTTTTAGTCTTTTATATATATGGACTAACATTCCATATTTTTATTATGTAATCATTACATATACACCCAACAATAAAATAAAAATTCCCCACCTGGACACGATTAAGAAGGTGACTCAGACTCTCGGAAAATCTAACACTTTTGCATTTACTTACCCAAACACCTTAGCCAAATCCCTGATTAACGTCCAACAAAAGACATCTCCCAAGGACACTGGGGTTTACCAAATTCCATGCCAGGACTGTGACCAATCTTACATCGGATTTACAGGTAAATCACTTCCCCAGATATTAATACAACACAAACGGTCAGTTAGGTATGGACAACAGAACTCTGCTATTTTCAACCATATAAATGAACATAACCATAGAATAAACTGGAATTTGTCACGTGTAATTTATAGCAGCAACTGCCGGTACAAGAGTCAAATGATGGAATCGGCCTTAATAAAAGAGAGGCAGGTAATGAACATCTCAAAAGGAGCATGGATATCAGATATGATCGACAAGGTTTTCATTCAACCAACGCTTAAGAAGATTAAAGGAAGATTATCAGCGGGGGTGACCTAAATAGGCTTGCCTGTGGATGGACCTCTTGGTATAAATACCACCTTTTCTGTAAACTTTTCTCATCCATCTACTTGAAGAGGGAGACAGCAGTCTCTGAAATATAGTACTATTCTCTCTATATTTTGGTGTTTTTATGGGCTCCTTTTATAGGATGGAATTCTGTTGTAACAGAACATTTTTACCAGTCATATATATACATATGTATATACCAGTACATATATAGATACATATATATATATATATATATATATATATATATATATATATATATATATATATATATATATAATATATATATTATATATATGTGTGTGTGTGTGTGTGTATATATATATATATATATATATATATATATATATATATATATATATATATATATATATATATATATATATATATATATATATATATATATATATATATATATATATATGTATATATGTATATATATACATATGTGTGATATATATATATATATATATATATATATATATATATATATATATATATATATATATATATATATATTAGTTCCACATTGGACGAGTGAGTTACGTGCTCGCCTACCGACTCGGAAGTCCCGAGTTCGATTCCACGCTCTGCCAACGTGGAATGAGAGGAATTTGTTTCTGATGATTAGTTATTCATTTCTCGATATTGTGGTTCGGATCCCACAATAATCTGTAGGTCCCGTTGTTGAGTAATCAATTAGTTCCTAGCCACATAAAAGAATATCTAATCGTTCGGGCCAGCCCTTGGAGAGCTGTTAATCATCTCAGTGGTGGTCTGGTTAAACTAAGATTTACTCAACTTATATACACACACATATAAGTATAGACGCATATATATATACACACGCTTATCCTTAGAAAACGGAACAGTAACTCCAGATATACCTCATCAGGGGATCATACAAGAAGGCATTAACACTTGGGTACATTTATCTAACTTACGTTTCACGACTCATAGTTTATTATCAAGGCTAGAATAAAGAATGGAAATGCAAACATTAAAAAGAATCACTACATAATCCATCAAAATTACAGTGCTTAAAAAAATTCAATGAAAACCAGCTTGTAACTTGAAATCCTAATTAAATAAAATTATAAATAAAACAATTTATACTAAATTAAAAACGAAATAACACTAAATACCAAAATCATACATCAAAATATTATCTTTGTAATGACTAACAATAGACCCATTCTGAATTTAATTCTCGAAAAGGAAGGGCAGTGACTAAAAGAATTATGTAAAACAAACAACACTTCTCAGGCAGTAAATAACTAAACAGATAAGAATTGTGTATTAAAAGAATGAACTGCCTACTCATCATAATAGACTCCAATATACAATAATGTCATTTTCAAAACGAGATTGGCCTATTACTGTAAAACGAGCTTGATGGGTGCGCTATGCTGTGCTGGAACAAGGTGCAGCCCGCCATGTCTTCCCTACCCTCCCTATCCCCTACCTACCTCGCCCAAACCTAGGCCGAACAAAGTTGTTGGCAGGAGGAGGAAGGATGTGTCGTATCGACCCTATCCTCCCACTTCCCTACCTACAGCACACAAACAAGACAGATCCACCATGATTTTATTATTATAAAACCTTATGATCAATCTACATTTTGCATAGCTTGGAGTGATTCATAATATTTGACTGCTCGGGGCTTGTTTTTCTTACTATTAGTTCTGAAACTCACCCTGTGAGAATTTTTCCTCACTTTTAGTAGCCTCCTCATACAACCCACACAAGTCCTTTCATCACACCTAGGTCATTATTGTGCTGACTGTCCCTTTTATCCAGGTATTACTGCTGTGACTGTCCATTTTATCCGGACATTACTGTGGCCACTGTCCCACTGGTATTACTGTGGTAAATGTTCTATTCATCCAACAATTTATGTTCAGGCTGTCCCTTTTATTCCACTATTACTGTGTTGATCGTCCCTTATATCCACACTACTGTAGTGACTGCCCAGTTTATCCAATTATTACTCTGGCGACTGTCCCTTTTATTCCTATTACTGTGATAACTGTCCCTTTCATCTAGGTGGTATTACTGTGATGACTGTCCCATTTATTCCTATTACTGTGATAACGTCCCTTTCATCCAGGTGGTATTACTGTGATGACTGTTATATTTATCCAGGTATTACTGTAATGTCTCTTCCTTTTACCCAAGTATTGCTGTTTTGACTATCCCTTTTATCCAGTTATTACTCAGATGACTGCCCACTTTATCCCGGTATTACTTCGGTGACTGCCAATTTTATCCAATTATTACTGTGGTGACTGTCCATTTTATCCAGACATTCCTTTGGTGACTGTTCCCAGCTATTACTGAACTAACTGTCCCGTTTGTCCAGTTATTACTGTGGTCACTGTCCCTCTACCCCTCACTAAACCTAAACACAACACCACCCCCAATTTTAACCAAAATATCCCCACTAAACCCATAGAGCGTATATCATTGGAGTGGCAACTCCCTGCCTAATGTGTGACCTCGAACGGCCATATTGAAAGGTCTCGGTCCAGCTCACGGTACTATACTATATTACTTTTATTATTCTTATTGCTTTTATTATTTTTATTACTAGTATTATTTTTATCCGTTTACTATTATTATTATCTTATTATCATTAATAATATTAATATTAATTTTACTACTGGTATATTATTATTATTATTATTATTATTATTATTATTATTATTATTATTATTATTATTATTACGGGACCCAATTCTACAGAGAAAAATTACCTTAAAGAAACAGGTTGGCATTAGCACTCCAACCATTGTGACCAAGACCTAAGCATCTGCTATTGGATCTAATCAGTGGCTAGCATAAATGGTTCCTGTAAATTACAGGACTTTCTTAGCATACAGTCACTAAGCACTAACTAAACAGTAATGTACAATCACTAAACACAAACATTCACAATGTACTTTCACTCACTAAACACTCACAGTTACTATACACTCACACTCACTATACACACGCTTACTATACACTCACACTCAACATAAACTCACACTCGATAACACTAAACACTCACTGGATAGTCAACAATCACCAAGCACTCACAATACACTAAACGCTCACTAAACCCTAATAAAACACCAAGCACTCACTATATACTCATTATACCTCAAATACTCAGTAAACATGCACTTAATCCTAAACATTCATTGAACACTAAACAATCACTAAGCATTTACTAAGCACTGAGTATACTCTGAACATCCACTAAGTACTCACTATACACTAAACACTCACTAAGCATTCACTATACGCTAAATACTCACTAAGTATCAACTATATGCTAAACACTCACTAAACCCTAAACACTCACTAAACACTAAATACTCACTAAATGCTAAATGCTCATTAAACCCCTAAACACTCGTTAAACAGTGAATGGAGAGCTACTCATCACTCACTAAACACAAAATAAACACTTACCCATTAAATATTCATTAAACACTAACAATCAAAAGACATTTACTAAACACTCACTAAACATTCGCTGAATACTTACTAAACATTCTTTAAACACAAACATTCACTAAACCCTAAACACTCAATGAATGCTTACACACTAAGCATTCGTTAAACACTAACATTCAAAAAACATTTTTACTAAGCTCTAAACACTAATTAAACATAGTTACATACTGAACATTCATTCACTAAACCCTATAAACATTCTCTAAACCCTAAACCCTCACTAAACACTTAGCACACTAAACATTCGTTAAACTCTAAGCATTCGCTAACATTCACTGAATGCTTATGCAATAAACATTTACATAACATTTTCACTCAACTCTAAACATTCATTAAACATTCACTGAATACTTACTGTAACATTCACTAAACACTCACCAAACATTCATTGATTACTTACACACTAAACATTTGCAAAACATTCATTAAAACCTATAGACTAACTAAACATTCACTGACTACTTGCATAATAAAGATTCAGTAACATTCCCAAAACACTAAACATTCAGTAACATTCCCAAAACACTATACATTCAGTAAACATTCACGAAACCCTAAACTAAACATTTACTAACCACTTACTCACTAAACCCTAAAAATTTGCTAAACACTTACTCGTTAAACATTAACAGTAAAAAAAATTCACAATCGCGCTAATCCCTGTTCAATTTGTGGTGTAGCAGACCTTTAAAAATGGCCGCAAGGCTTTGCAACGCCGCCCTGGTGGAAGACCACCGAACTACGTGGTATTGGTAAAGAGATCACGCCTCCAGGTATATAACCTCTATGAATAAACCTCAGAACACCCCCTGCTAAATATAAACGCACGGCCTGCTAAACCTAAATACATCCCCACTAAACCTAAACAATCCCACTAAACCTAAACACATCCCGCTAAACCTGAACACCTACATGAAATGAGATGAACCCGTGAGCTTATTACGTCATAAGGTAAAAAGGGAAGGGGGAAAGTGGATGGAGGAAGATCACTGGAATTTAAATGCATATTAATCAATCAATTTCATCCAGCCACGTACTAATTAAATCCAGTGTTGCTTACCTTCATACACTAATGTCAATAAATGTGTAGTGAAAGTGCTAATGACCTTAAATTAATTAATGATCTTATCTTAAATCAAATTTACATAGAATAGAAGGTAGGGATGGGGCAGCTTCGAGTTCATCAAATGCCCTAAATGTCACTATATTGATAAAAAAATAGCTAAAATGGAAAGTTTTGGAGAAAAAGTCCTTCTCCGTTCCATTATCATGACCGTATCTCTTGAGACCAAGGGCCAGTCTACACGGTCGATCTTTACTCGACGAACTTGGCTCGATGTGACGTCAGAAGCGCAGATACAGCGGGAAAAGTTCTGACTTTTCACGCTGCTGACGTCACATCGAACACAGTTCGTCAAGCAAAGCTTGACCGTATGGACGGGGCTTAAGAACCTGCAAGCCGAGTCCAACCTGTTCTCATTTTATTGTCATGAAATGAACACGTGCTTTTTTATTCTCTCCAAATCATCTTAACAATAAATCGGGATATAAAGTGGAAATACAGAAAGGAATGCCAAGCAGTTTCTTCAAGGCACGGGAAAATCATTTGTCTCTACATAGTAAATGAAATATATAGAATTTTATTCTAGATGAAAAGAAGAGAAATTAGTGGCAAAAAAGGTAAATCTGATTTTGTTCATGAATCCACGTGTAAAGAACATTTGCACTGAAATTTGTAATCTTTTATTGTCTAGGTGCTAACTAGCAAGTAACTAATAAAAATGCATGGAGAAACTCTAGGTATTAAATAAAATTCTGGAAATGAGTGAAAAATACGCTTCTGAAAAAGCTAGGCAATGCCTGGAGACGACAAAAGCATAATTATCAGATTAATAAAAGTAATGAGTCATTTTAGCCATTTTACCAGTATTATTAAAACGTGAAATGTTTTCGCTCACCTTTAATAATAAAGTGAATCTTTTCTATCCTGCTGAAATTATTTCAGTTTTTATGTCCCTTCAATAAGTCTTAATCAGCTTTGGCAGGAATTTTAAAAATCTATTAATTACAAAAGCACCGGTGAACCTAATAATTAACATACACCTTAATTACCTTACTGATGAAATTTCTAATTTTCTGCCGTGATTGGTAGCTTGATCATTACTTTATATATCAAAGATATCAGGTTTGCCTCACAATTTCCACTAATTTTTCAATATAAAAACATATAAGAAAGGAAATTGTATATACTTTAATCGTTGTGGCATTGTCGCTAACCTTCAAATAAAATAAAATAATATAATGACAATAAAAAAAAAAAATTATCATTTGCATATGTCAGTGAAGACCTCATTTTACATATAAACTGACGAGAGACTATGATTCTAATGTAGTTTGACATTGATATTATAAATGCCACTCTTATAATGCAATTTAATGGAAATTATATGAACTAAATCACTGACAAAAACTATTGAGTAGAAAACTAGCCTTTACTTCGTACGAATAGACCATAAGAGTACACTTTCATAAATATGTAAAGCTCATGGATTGAAAAAAACTACCAATCCACCATGCTTGATTTGGAGGCCAAATCAATTTGCATGCAGTTTGCCGAGTAGCATTTTTCGCTGTCTGCCACAATTCTCAAATCGCGTGGGCAACGGAATGGTATTTCTGAATACTGTTCCATTTATGGAGATTTCTTTTTGTAAATAGAGAATTTTTCTTTATGTGTGCTACTATAATAAATTCATGAACCCTTACAATTTTTAATAAATGCTAAAAGGCAAATAAGCTTAGATGGAGTAACGATGACATAAATCTTTGGCAGTGCTGCACTGACATCCATACATTACCTTATATTTATCTTCTCATTTAAGCACATTCAAATGCATCCACTTACGCACACACACACAAATATATATATATATATATATATATATATATATATATATATATATATATATATATATATATATATATAGTATACACACACACACACACACACACACACACATATATATATATATATATATAATATATATATATATATATATATATATATATATATATATATATATATATATATATATATATAGGAGAGTACGAAGAGGAAATTAAAACAGCAAATGTTGAGTTAGAAAATTACGTTTTAGAAAACAACAGAAGGAAATTATTTGTGAAATTGGTTGTAAAACAGGATGGATTGTCATATATAAGGTGGATAGGGTAAGCAAGTAAAAGGTGAGAGAAAGAGGAAAAATAAACTAATAAAAATAGAGAGAAGTAGAGGAAAACCACTAGAGATCATAAACCCTCCTAAAGCGAAGTATATGAGCGGAATAATGTTACCTAACAAATTGACCTCAGAATAGATAGATGTAAAAGGAGAGATGATGTTGGAAGTGACTCTAGTCCTAGCTCGTGTGATTGAAAAATTTGAAGATTTGCTGAACTCTAATATAGGAGAAAGGCGGAGTTGAATGACGAAAACCAGACAGGGTTAGTGTAAAATTTGATAATAATAATTGTAGTAAGTACTACTCTCTTACATCATGACATACTTCGCTCACTCCTACAACAGCATTACATAACTACTAAGTTCCTTTTAGATAATCTAGAATAACAACTCCAATGGCCTGTCCCCACTAGCGGTGGTGCCCGTCAGGCACTTCCAGCTGTTTATATTTTCTCTTGCTACTGAAGCAGTGTTACCAGACAATCGCACTGTTCTGGTTCCATACTCGGTTGGTCAGTATAGTGGAACGGGTTATAGGATCAGTGCCCGTCAGGTAGTGCCCGCTAGGGTGGACAGGGCCTATAACCTCACTGGATGTGTGGTCTTCTTTTACAGACATACTCGCCAAGACAACAATCGAATAAATCCATGAAAAGAGTTGTAAGATGATGATGATATCTTTTCAAATAACAGCCCAAGGGATAAACTTAAAAGTTGACATCATACCCAAGGGGCATGATTCACCAACAAATTCCCATCGACCTGTTTGTAAGGTAACCATGCAACTTTCGCTGCAACAGTCTAACTGCTGACTCTAGTTAATCCCTACTCACAACTGTGGTTAAAATTTTCCTAAGTGCACATTTAATGTCTCTGCTTTATTTTCATAAAGGAAATTGGCTCAAGAATCCCCTCATAGGTTTTGGTTTTAGCAGCAGTACAAAGCCGCTCTTCTCCAAAATTTTAGTATACACCCAGGTACCTTCTTCTCTAATTCTACCACAGTTTGTAACATCCCCTCCACGAGAAACGTTATTCGATATAATGGCCATAGAACATGGGATTATGTAATAGAGTTTTTTTATTCAAGAAGGAGTTTATCTTGTTTCAGTCGGTGGGCAAAGTTGACAATTACAGTTTAAGGGGAAAGGCTTCCTTTTACAGATAAAAGTATTTACAAGGTCGTTTGTATAGCAATAACATTATTAGTCTTACTTATGAGTGTATACTAACGCCTATACTACCACTTATGTTTACAATAACTTTGTACACCTGAAATCATATGCATTTCCTTTCAATAGTGCTTTTAGCATGCTATACCTATTATTTTCCTGTTACAGGCTCCAAGGGAAAAGTCACTCTGAGGTCATCAGTGAAACCTTTTTATATTCAAGTTTCAAGTATTAGTAGCTAATAGAATATTCGATGAAGCATAACACTTATTAATGTTGATTTACACACTCACCAATACAGTACTTTTCTTCGTTAGGATACGAAGACGAGTGCCGATAAAACGAAAATAATGGTATGCCATACAAGCTCGGAAACAGCTCTCTCATTACGGATCATACCTATAAATGCGTGAGGAATATGTCGGTTCTACTCATGCGAGGATCGTGACGTAAGTCTTCTAATTTTAATGAAAGAAAAGTGTGTTTCATTGCAAGGCACCTTCGAGGCTAGATGAATGAGCATTCTCGTCTTGTTAAAAAAAATACTGAAATTTGCAATAAAAGCTTAGCTTTCGTGACCAGAATGAATAACAATATATTTAAAAGGAATCTGAGTTATAATAATGATCACATTGACACAAAACGGTAATTCGATTGAGTTACTGATGAAGCAAGAAGCTGGGTACATTACACTGGCCTGCGCTGTTTTCAAGGTCTAACATATAATATCTGATTTTAAACTAGTTTTTTGCACTGAATAAAAAAATCATGCTCATCTTACTCAATCATATCAAGTTAACGAAATATTAGCACATTAAAAATATCCTAAATTCCGATCTATTTGTAGGTGAATGAAACACAATATTGAAAATATTACACTGATTTATTCACAGAAGACTTACACGATATTTTGAATAGATAGTAAGAAGAGTATAATGAACTGAGGAACCTACTCATGATGAATAGTCTCTTCAGGGAATTCCGTTTGTGCTGAGCAGACTCCACATCCCTCTTCAGGCACCAGCAGTAGTCGGCCAGAAAGTTGACATTCCATCGGCGTTGATAGCATTCTGCCATATCACTGATATCTTGGTGAAAGCGCTCACGCTGTTCTTCACTGATGTCTCCACAATTCTTTGGAAAATATTCTAGATGAGACTGGAGGAAGTGCATTTACACTGACATGCGCACACCAAGTTGGCGGATATTCTCCATTAACTCATCAACCACCTTCTGATACTGGGAACTTCTGTGGTTGCCAAGGAAGTTTGGAATGATTGACTTAAGGGACACCCAGGCAGAGAGTTCAGCAGGATTCAGTGAATCATCAAAATTAGCATCTTTATTTGAGGACCATCAAATATGCCTACCTTGAGTTTCTCCATGATTTTTTTTTTAAACTTCTGATGGAGGAAAGCAAACCCTCCACCTTCCCTGTCCAATGCCTTTACAAAGTTCTTCATGAGACCGATTTTGATGTGGTGGGGTGGAAGTAATATCTTGCTCAGTTCAACCAGAGAGTGGGACAGAATGTTGTGTGACCCAGGTTTTAATCCTTGTCTTGATGGCCACTCTTGTCTGACATACTGCTGGTCATCAGCACGGCTATCCCATAAACACAGAAAGCATGGATACTTTGTGAACCACCTTGAAGTCCTAGGATGAGTCCAACAACTTTAACATCTCTACAGACCAACCATTATGTTCCTGGTAGTTCAGAGCAGACAACAGACGTTCCATGCTTTTGTGAGATTCTTTCATTTCAACTGAGTGTCCAACAGGGATTGATGAAAACTTATTTCCGTTATTCAGAAGAACTGCCTTGAGACTTCTGTTAGATGAGTCAATGAAAAGTCTCCATTACATAGCATCATACTTCAGACCAAGTAATTCAATCAGGTCAGCAATATTGTTACAGTAGACCAATGAAGATGCTTCATCAAACGTGAAGAATTTTCTAAATTCTCTCTCGCGGTCCCGATTCCAATAGAATGTTGTTCCTGGTGCCAGTAGACGTTTCTCTCGAAGACGAAAACCAACTAGCTGGGCAGACTCCTTGGAAAGGTTCAGGTTTCGTGTCAGTTCATTGAGTTTGGCTTGGGTCAAAGGCACCGGTTGGTTGTTCTCTTCTGGCCTGTATGCACCACACTCAGCTGTATCAGTCATATCACTAGATTCGGAATCAGAACTAGATTCCATGGTGACATTTGGCTCAGGAATAGGAAGATCAGGGCCATGGGGGACTGGCTTTATGGCAGAAGGAACATCAGGGTATTGAACATGGTGCTTGTTCTTGCGATTGATGCCTTTTAGATTTTTCATGCAAAAGTAGCAGTGGGTAGCGTGATCCTTCCTTCCAAACCATTGGGACACCAAATGACACTCTTCCTTTTCTTGTTCCTCCAATCCCGTTTGTCCTCTACATATGTTTTGTAGCAGATATGGGGAGCGAATGGCTTATCCTGGTTCCTTAGTTTGACTCCAAAGTAAGTTTGATATGTCTTCCTCATAAAATCCGTGATTTTTGCCCGTCGGTCTGGAGGAAACACATGTCCGGAGATGTAATAGAACCTAATAGGATGGTTTTTACACTTCCGATCCATTTCTATACATATCTAGACATGAAAAGTGGTATAAAAATAAATATTAAAGGTTACCCACGAGCCGGATTTGCAAAAACAAAGCCCATAAACGCCTGGATAATTGCGATATTTTGGAAAAACATGCTAGAATGGAAACAGACTATATCTTAGAAACTAGATTTGACCCAGGAAAATGAACTGTATTTTTTAATTCAGCATGCAAAAAGTTTCATAAATCAGTTGGAAAATCCTTGACCTTTGCAAAAGTTTTGAAACGCAGGCCCGTGTTATCATTAAAATACTTTCGCCATACCACAGAGTGGATTATTAACCTGCTAATATACTTGGTATGTAGTCATGTCAAGTAACTCCTTTAGTACTACGTAAATGCGTAGATTACGTCTTTTATGACCTTTGTGGCTCATTTGGTAGCCCCGTTCACTTTCTCCCCAAGAATTCTAACTTCTACGCGAGTATGAGAGAAGGTTACGGTATAAAATGTGGCTCATTTGGTAGCGCACTTCACCTTCCGAGAATGCTAACATTTGTAGCTCGATGTATGTATATGAATCACGGCATTGTGATATGACTCATATATATATATATATATATATATATATATATATATATATATATATATATATATATATATATATATATATATATCTGAAATGTATGTAAGTATGTATGCAATAATTCCACCGTTAGTAACTTATTCCTTCTTTTGCATCCGAAAACGAATGCTGGTTTAACAAACTTGCCTTTCATAGGTACCTTCGGCTTTTTATGTGTTGTGCATTGTGCTGCTACTTTTCTTGCGACTCACTTTTTTCTAAACTCTTGTCATCATCTTTTATATCATGATCTCCAAAACGTATAAGCATTCATAGTAACATCCTTTGTGGGTCTTCCTTACTTTCCGTGCCCTCATAATCTCTCCTCTTGCAATTAAATTTAAAACTCCATTATTCCTTCTCTTTAGTTTGATCAACAAAAACATCAATCATTTCAAACTCCATCTTCCACTCATTTTCTTAACCTAATACACTGTATTTAAATTTACTGTAGAAAACGAGTGTTCGCAGAAACCTATCACAATCTTGACTCAAACCCCTTTTACACCAAACCAGTCACTCTCCTAAAGGCATATTCTGATTGACGCTTCATTTTAGTCGTAAAAACTATTAATAGCCCCAAGTAAATCATTTTCAGTGCCATAGACTCTACTCTTTATAGATCCTAAGCTTCTGGAATTCATGGATGGCCTAAGCTGATTTGCTTTTTTATTTTAAAACGAAACGCACGCACACGCACACAGACACTAACAGACATACGCACACAACACACACACATATACATTAAATGTGGTTATCAAATCAAGGGACGATAGGCGAACTTCACTAGTCAGTATTTTCATCTGCGAAAAGTAAATTTGTAGTCATAACACCTTAATGACGCGAATTAAATTAATAAATTTAATATGTTCGTGACGACATGGATTACACAAAGAAATTTAAACGCCCGAATCATTCAATAAAAAATATGGCTTCGGTTGATTAGCAATTACAATGCCTATCTGTGCTTATTGCCTAAATCTAATTAAGATCACCGAAAAGAATTATGATTGCATGAGGGATTGCGTAATCGATTTTCGAAGCTTCAGATTCGAATATTTATGCTGCATCAATTAAAAGAGAATCTAAAATTATCCTCGATCCAGAGGTAAGATGTGTTTTATATCAATATAGGAATGAGAAATCTCTTGTCACTTAGTTATATACATTTAAGAAAAGAGGAAATACTCTGACAATAAGTATGCCTGGAAAAGATCACATTTTAGGAAAGACCTGACAGGTTGAAAAGAATATTGATCGTTTTTTGGAAAAAAAAGTTATTAGGGTGCTATAATACAGATATTGCAAACGACCTAAACAGATGAGAATCGGTGATGTTCTATGTAAACCACATTCAAAAACTTTTTTTTTTTTTCAACGAGAAAGAATAAACAAAATTTTGCTCTGTAACTGAGGTAGGATACCGACCCTCTACCCAAACTGAATAAATAAATTTTCTCTTCAAAGAGCTGTACACCACATACAGATCGAATCTATTAAGTTGTAATTATGCTATTTTAATTCAGCAGTTTTCTGGTAACTCAGTGGAGATCCTTCAAACGAAGCCTTGGAAGTGCAAGATGAAATGATACATTCACGCAGTTGCAAAGTTCCCCTGCAGTGAACGTTATGTGTGTGCTACTATTCTAGACAACATACATACATACATACATACACTCACACACACACACACACACACACACACACACACGAAGAGGTTCATCTCGGCCTTGAAATTAAAAACATGATACCCTTTATCTACTGCCTTTAGCCAAAATTAAAAATAAATATCTTATAAGAAATATATGATTCCAAACCGAATACTATCTGATCCATTTCACAGTTCAGTGGAAAATTTATGATCTACATGTGGGTTTACAGTAAAAAAAAATACAAGAAAAAGAATTGTGACATAACGCTCACTTAATAATTTTCGGAAGATCCGTTGCTGCTAACTGAGTAAGTTAATGCTACCAAACGTTATACGGTACTAACGTGACGATAAGGATAATGTCAAGTTACACATACACACAGACACACACACATGCACGTGTATGTGTCATCATATATGTAGTTGACTGATATTTGGCCAACGGACAATTATCCTAATGGAAATTCATCATAACAAAATGCATTCAAAATTACAAAATTCTGTACACCACGTACTTGTCAGATAATATACGTTATAAGCGTAACTAACGAAATTAACGAGATCAAATTCGGATAAATGGCAGCCACTGACAGATGAAATGAGCATTACATAAATATAAAAATCAACATGAAAAACATGTTCTTTTTCTCATTGTAAAGTTACAAAATGTTTATTGTTCTTTATTATACTAAAAAATCACTTAAAGGTCAATCGACGAAATGACCATAAAGGCAACGTCAAAAGAAGCGTTAATATGACTGATACAAAAAAAAAAAAAAAAAAAAAAAAAACAAGGCCTCGTGTTGTAACGAAGTTCCAATAATGAACATTTGTCTATTTTTTGTACAAATCCCATACGAAACAGAGAGAGGAGAATCCCCAGAAAAAAATTAATTAAAAAGAAATTATCTTGCCTCTAAATAACAGTTGGCGAGTAAAAGGAGAAAAAGGGTCCTTTTATCTTATCCGTCACAGAACGAATAACATACACCCAAAAAGGAATTATAAATTATTAGAATTTCGTCACCTGTGGGGTTCCGACTGCCGACCGGTTGGAAAACGAATACTTACATATATATATATATATATATATATATATATATATATATATATATATATATATATATATTATAATAATATATATAATGGCTACTTGCGGACAAAAGCACTACAACGTTACCGATCTCGAGTTGCGTTGATGCCGACTCCTAAACAACGAACACCTGAGAGCGACAGGTATTTGTAGGTGAGAGGCGGATAAACTTATACCCTTTTTGCATGCCGGGGGTGGTTTTAAGCTTCACTGTCCGTCCTGGATTTGTTGGTCTCGATGGTTTGCGCCCGTGAGCCGACAAATCTCTTATCGACTAAAAAATTCCCCTTCGGTTAACATATATGAAAATATATTAAGTCCGAGGTAGAGCAAATTAGATATTAAAGGAAATTTGTAGCTCGATGTATATATATATATATATATATATATATATATATATATATATATATATATATATATATATATATATCCCACCTCAAATACCTGCCGCACATAGGTATTTTTTGTTTTGGAGACTGCATACAGCCCATCTCGTTCTCGGTTGCGTGGTAGTGCTTTTGCCCGCATGTAGTCATTATATAGGTCTATCACATTACTGTGATTCATATACATATATCGAACTACAAATGTCCTTTAATATCTAATTCGCTCTACCTCGGACTTAGTATATTTTTAGAACAAATTTTTTAGATTGTTTTACAGAAGGTATGTAGACGATACCTTTGTTCTTTTTAAGTATTAGTGGCATGCCACTCAGTTTTTAGATTTTCCTAATCAGCAACAACGTAACATTAATTTTACTATGGAATTGGCGAAAGATAATTGTTTACCGTTTTTAGATGTTTAATCACGAGTGTTAATTCTGTTTTTACTACTGCCGTTTACAGAAAGAAAACTTATACAGGCCTTGCAAATAATTTCTAGTGCTTGCCAAACCTGTTTTAATTTAAATACCATCTATACTTTAGATACTAGTCCAGTTGGGCCATATTTCATAAGGAGATTGAATTTTTAACTACTTTCTTTCAACAAAATTCATTTCCCAAGGATCTAGTTTTTAGAATCGTCAACAAACTTCTAACTAATTATTTTCATCCTGCCACACCAGTTTTTAGTGTTCCGAAAAAAAACTTATGTATGCTTCAGTCCGTTATATTTTTAACTCTAAATTTTCACATAAACTGAAACAAATTATTGAAACTGAAATAGCATGCATTAATTTAAAATTTATATCAAATAATCCCAGTAAAATTGGCTCCTTGTTTGACTTCAAGGACCGTCTGCAGCCCTTCATGAGATCCAATGTGGTCTATAAGTTTACATGCCCAGGATATCCTGGTACTTATATTGGATCAACGAAAAGGTTGTTGCAGATGCGTTATTACAGTTACTTAGGGTTTACCTTTAGAACGGGGCAAGATTGAGCAGACCAGAACATTCAAATATCAAAAATCATGCTATCAATTGTAAAATTGAGGTCAAGAAGCAGCACTTTACCATATTAGGGTATTCTAAGGATGCAGATTATCTGACTACCTTAGAGTCATTATATATTAAAAGACTAGTTCCATCATTAAACGGTGGTTGCTCTTCTGCTCAACTATATCTGGCATAGTCGTCTTTGGAGGTTGGTGTTCCTTCTTTGGTCATTCTATATTCTTCCATTGTATCTGAAGGTTGGTGTAACAGCAGTTGTTTTTACTTTGCTTTTTTTTTTTTGGTCTTTTAATGTTTTTTAATTGTCATTTTAAGAATCCTGTGTAGTTTTAGTATTTTTAATGTTATTATTTTGTCATTTTGCTGACTGATGATCCACATAGTCTTGTGCCAAATGTTTCTTAATGAATAAATCTTCTTCTAAAACATCCATGTGTCTTCGGCTTTCCTGAATTGATAACTATATATATATATATATATATATATATATATATATATATATATATATATATATATATATATATATATGCGTGTAAAAGGGCAATAATTAACTCAATAAGCCCAAATATGAATCCGAGTTTGTAATTTGAAGAACTTCTGTTATTCTATATCCAGAATAACGCTGGTATAGTATTTAGTGCCGTGGTATCCCACTCAGATGTCGTGAGTTCGCGTCTCCCATATGGCAATGAAAAATCACTGCCTCTGTATCATGATCAGTTACTGATGCAGTGTGGGGTCTGTGTTGGGAGGTTGAAACCAACATTCTTTGAAAGCTTGAATTTCATGTCAATGGCCCATTTAGTGTGCTTGTTTCCAGTGAATAGGTTTCATTTTTTGAGATATATAGCCTTCCGTATCACAGACACAACTTTAACCCCGATATATTTACAGGAAAAAACAAATATTACTGTGACAGAATTGAATTGAATTGAATACAGACTTTAGGCCAAAGGCCAAGCACTGGGACTTACGAGGTCAATCTGCGCCGAAATGGAAATGGACTGTAAAAGGATTGAGAGGTGTAACAGGAGGAAAACCTTGCAGTTGCACTATGAGTCTACTGTTTGTAGAGGATGGAAAATAAAATGGAAGACAGAGAATATAAAAGGAGTTACAGTAAAAGGTATGAAAGGAGTTGCAGTTAGGGGTCATATTTTTCAATTTATTGGTAGGCACTAAAACTATGGCGTGCATTTACCTTAGCTATACAAGGAATACAAGACAAAATTAGCAAAGATTATTTTGGGTGATTATAATGAAAATGTGTCATTACGTTCTCTGCATAATCTCACATGTAATCATCCTGACAAGTTTATCCACATATTATGTTTTCAAATATCATAGCCTTCCTGTAAACATTTGTTGCAGATTATATGAATTAGATATAAAATATACACGATGTATAAACTTTCCATATGTCCAGTTTCACTAATACTTTAACTTCTTACTTAATTTATCCATATTTCTAGTATTTATTATTATTATTATTATTATTATTATTATTATTATTATTATTATTATTATTATTATTATATTATTATTATTATTATTATTATTTTATTAAAGTGATTGCTGCCTCAGCTGCATTAATTTTATACAGGTTCTTCTCTATTTTTCTAATTATTGCTTTCTCATTGTTGCTTAAACATATCTCAATCAGGTCAAACGATTGGATTTTATTGGTAAAAAATTTCAGTGGGGGTAGTCAAATTGTCGGGTATATCCCGTAGAGTTTATTGCAGATAGAATTGATGTTAAATTCTATTTCTTTTCTATTCTTTCGATTCTTTCCGGACGTTTCGTCTGAATAAACCTCAGACATCCTCTTGGTCGGAGGTGGGTGAAGGAATGAAGTGAGAGGGTGAGTCCAGCTGCTTATATTGTGGTAGCGCAGCGGGGGGCGTCGTGCCGCTGCCTTTTCATTGGCTAGTGGGTGGGGAGCTTCTTTTTCATTGGCTGCCTGGCTGCGGACTCAAGCCAGCTCCCGATCGCATACTCAGCAGGCGCGCCGATCTTCTCAGCTGCATAGCATCACGCCGGGCTTCATTTTGATTGGGTAAAGGCCGTGTGACATCACTGCTGGTATTATTTATGGTATAAATGTCGTCTTTGGTGGTATTTTCTTCTTGAATTGGGGCGTTTTCGGGTGGTGATATGATGATGTTTGCCGTTACTGGAGTGTTGCTTCGCATGCAGGTCGGGAGCAAAAAGGCCTCCTGTGTCGTGTTCATGGAGGGTTTTTGCTCCTGGATGAGCAACGCCTCCAGGAGGCGCAGACGGCGAGGGTCGAGTGCTCTCCCTATTATCCTGGTGTTACGGATAATACAGTCGCAGGAGATTGTGTCTTGGTGGGCGGTGAGGGCGTGGTTCTTGATAGCCCCTTTTTGGGCGTGACAGGAGATTCTCTTCGCAAGACGCATGGTAGTCATTCCAATGTACTTTCCAGGGCATCCTCGGGCAGGGCATATGTATTGGTATACTACGTTCGTCTGCTTGAGAGGGTCTCCTGATGGCGTTGAGGGGTTATTTTTTATAATGAGGTCTCTTGTTTTCCAGTTTTTGTAGTATATTATAAGGTCCACTATCTTGCCTCCTTCAATGGGGAGGATGTTCTCCTTAATGAAGGCCTTACAATATATCTTGATATTCTCGGTGGGGCGTGGTCGTGGGTCTTCTTCCTAGTTCGAGTACCATCTTTCGAGGGCGGTGCGCACTTCTCGATTGATGACCCTATTAGAATATCCGTTATTCACGAGCATCTGTGAAGCTCTATCAAGCTCGAGGTGTGTGTCCTGCCAGGTAGAACAATGGGAGAGGGCCCTTTTCACAAAGGCCCTGACGGTAGTGCTCTTAAACCTGTCAGGACACTTGCTATCCCCGTTGAGGCCTCAACGGGGATAGCAAGTGTCCTGACAGGTTTATGAGCACTACCGTCAGGGCCTTTGTGAAAAGGGCCCTCTCCCATTGTTCTACCTGGCAGGACACACACCTCGAGCTTGATAGAGCTTCACAGATGCTCGTGAATAACGGATATTCTAATAGGGTCATCAATCGAGAAGTGCGCACCGCCCTCGAAAGATGGTACTCGAACTAGGAAGAAGACCCACGACCACGCCCCACCGAGAATATCAAGATATATTGTAAGGCCTTCATTAAGGAGAACATCCTCCCCATTGAAGGAGGCAAGATAGTGGACCTTATAATATACTACAAAAACTGGAAAACAAGAGACCTCATTATAAAAAATAACCCCTCAACGCCATCAGGAGACCCTCTCAAGCAGACGAACGTAGTATACCAATACATATGCCCTGCCCGAGGATGCCCTGGAAAGTACATTGGAATGACTACCATGCGTCTTGCGAAGAGAATCTCCTGTCACGCCCAAAAAGGGGCTATCAAGAACCACGCCCTCACCGCCCACCAAGACACAATCTCCTGCGACTGTATTATCCGTAACACCAGGATAATAGGGAGAGCACTCGACCCTCGCCGTCTGCGCCTCCTGGAGGCGTTGCTCATCCAGGAGCAAAAACCCTCCATGAACACGACACAGGAGGCCTTTTTGCTCCCGACCTGCATGCGAAGCAACACTCCAGTAACGGCAAACATCACCATATCACCACCCGAAAACGCCCCAATTCAAGAAGAAAATACCACCAAAGACGACATTTATACCATAAATAATACCAGCAGTGATGTCACGCGGCCTTTACCCAATCAAAATGAAGCCCGGCATGATGATATGCAGCTGAGAAGATTGGCACGCCTGCTGAGCATGCGATCGGGAGCTGGCTTGAGCCCGCAGCCAGGCAGCCACTGAAAAAGAAGCTCCCCACCCACTAGCCAATGAAAAGGCAGCGGCACGACGCCCCCCGCTGCGCTACCACAATATAAGCAGCTGGACTCACCCTCTCACTTCATTCCTTCACCCACCTCCGACCAAGAGGATGTCTGAGGTTTATTCAGACGAAACGTCCGGAAAGAATCGAAAGAATAGAAAAGAAATAGAATTTAACATCAATTCTATCTGCAAACAACTCTACGGGATATACCCGAAAATTTGACTACCCCCACTGAAATTTTTTACCAATAAAATCCAATCGTTTGACCTAATTGAGATAAGTCAACCTTCGGTGCGTTGCTCACCAGTTTAAGCAATTAGAAAAATAGAGAAAACCTGTATAAAATTAATGCAGCTGAGGCAGCAATCACTTTTAATAAAACATGTTTAAAAGAGGGTGTACTTCCAGCATATTATTATTATTATTTTTTTTTTTTTTTTAAAGATATTGCTGCATCAGCTGCATTCAACTTGTGAATAGTCTTCTCTATTTTTCTAATAATAGCTTTCTCCCTGCTACTACAACTGGCGGGTATTGCGCCTATATTACTCATCAGGAGGAGTCAATTTCGGGGATATTGCTTAAAATTTATTTATTTGTCACAGTAAATGAACAAATAGATCAAAATATAAGTCGGTCTAGTGGACAACGTTTCTCTGCGTATCATCCGAGCATGATCACGGCGGTGGGTCGGATCACACTGTAAATGCTTTCAGAATCAACTCAATATATACTTGCATGTCAGCAGGAGCTCAACCCATTCATTCACATTAACTATTCGCCTGCCAGCCACCGCCCAGGAAGGTTCTCTCCTCTAGAACTTCAACAAGCAACCCTCATTGGAAGTCACTAGCCAGGACACGGTTAGAATACCCAGCCATCATATTTGGTGCACTGAGCAAAACAGCACTCAACAAAATGCAAGAAATTCAGAATAAAGCTCTGAGGCAAGCATACAAGGAAAGTCCGCCATACTTCAACACAATAAGGGAGTTGCATAACCAATCCAAATTGGAGCCTCTAAATGTCAGGCTCCATAGACTTGGTCAGAAAACCTGGGACAAATTAAGGCTAGAAGATGACAACTTATTCACTACCACTAGAGATCTCACCATCAACCGTGTCCGAGATCACTACTGGTGGAGTGGGCTTGAGCCTAAGGTCAATTGTGACCCCCCCCCCCCTAGACAAAGATATATAAACACAGATTAATATATATATATATATATATATATATATATATATATATATATATATATATATATATATGTGTATGTGTGTGTGTGTGTGTGTGTAAAAATAATAAATAAAAAATAAATAAATCAATAAGAAAAAAAAATTCAAAATAAATAAATGAATAGAAATATACGTATATATATATTCACAAAATAAATAAAAACATAAGTGGTGCCAGTTCATCACAGTCCTAATATCATACAAAATCAACTCCAGTTATCACAGGCGGTGAACCAAAGAAACTGTCTTCTCCGAGCCTCTCTTCTCTCTCTCGTCCTTGCATGGTGGCTACACCAATAAACTAACTTTGCAAGAGGGTCTGCCCCTCACTTTTTCACTTCTACTGTACTTCAGTTTCCCTCCCTTTTTTCCTTCCACCTTTCCCATCCCGAGTATCCGCCGTTAGGCTTAAACTGGATTGTATCCAGAGGTACTCTTCCTTCTCCCCTATTGCCCACTTCCCTGTACTTATCCTAGTCCTAGGGGTCAACCGCCCAGTGGGTTTTCATTGGTTGGTGGCACAATGCGTTCATGCTATTGGCTGGAGGAAGTTTCCTTCAAGACACTTCTCGTCGTTGAAGGTCGCGCTTTTGCAGCCTAGCAGACTGTCGAGGCTGGGGCATGACTTCCCTGGGTGTTGTGTCACGACGGCTCACATTGTCATTGGCTGCTGGGCTGCTTGTCTCATCTGGTATTCCTTGATTGGGGGTGTCGCTCGGTCTGGTATTAATTGTACTATTATTTACATTCATGAGTCTTCTTAAGTTGGTGGGGAGGAAAAGCACTTCCTGTGTCGTATTCAATGAGGGCTTTTCTTACTGTGAGGAGTGCCTCAAGCAGTCATAAACGTAGCTGGTCAGGAGCCCTCCCTATTATCTAAGTGTTCTTGATAATACCGTCGCTGGAGATAGCTTCCTGGTGTGCTGTCATGGTATGGTTTTTAATTGCCCCTTCTTGTGCCTGGCAAGAAATCCTTTTGGACAGTTTCATAGAACTCATACCAACGTAAGAGCCGGGACATCCACGGACGGGTTATGAGAATTGGTAGACTACATTCAAATGTTTCAAGAGGTCTCTTGCTTGGGGGGGGTCGGGTTCTTCTTCATGATAAGGTCGCGGGTACGTCGATTTTGGTAATAAACCACAAGTTCGAGTTCTTTGTCGACTTCAGTGGGGGGTCACATTCTCTGATGATTTTTGTCAATGCATCCTCGTCCTCACGGTGATGTGCGTGCATTTGTAAAACAGCTTGATCTTCTCATGGGGGTGAGGCCGTGGTCTCTCACTCTCGCTGTACCACCGATCCAGCGCTGTTTTGACTTCTTTATTAATAAGTCGATTCGGATACCCGTTATTAACAAGCACCTTTGTGAGTGTCCTGCCAGGTAGAACAGTGCATGAGGGCCCTCCAAATGTAGGCCTTGACTGTGGTGTTCTTGAACCGTGTAAGACATTCACTGTCCCCATTCAGGCAGTCCTCCTTCCCATTGGCGGAGAAGAAGCTGCCCTCCCATTGGCGGAGAAGAAACCACCTTCTCTCCACTAGCTGCTTCAAGCCAGTTTTCAACTCAAGCTTTGAGACCGACCTAGAATTAACCCTACCAGCTAAAGACGGCTTGAAGAAGATGGTACGTGCCTCTCCATGGTGGTGAGCAGAGGAGCCGCTTTTTCATTGGCGGGTCGCCAAAATCGTTAGTGTATAAGACAACCCCTCGCCCCACCATCCCTTACCACCCAAAAACCTTCACTCCTATATCCTCCCCCCTACTTCACTCCATACCATACACTCATTCTCTCTTGTTTCTTTCATTAGCATTAGTAACAGTACTAACTCTGCCTAGAATTCGAGGGACGTGACCCATTCGGTTTTTTGAAATCAGAACTCGATTCTAGGTCGTCGGCATCGTCCTGGCCCCTTTTTCACTGCCAGCATAGGGAGAGGTAGCTGTCACCCTTCTTTGTGACATTATAAAACAACTTGTTCATCCATTATACCCTCCCACAATATTCAACCATTCATTCATTGTACCCTTCAAATCATTATCCCATTATCATCCACATTCATCATTTAACTAGTAATGCCACAAATAAAATTCTAATTATCAATCATGGGGAAAGTAAGAATAAGGGATAATGGCCCTAGTGAAGGGGATAGACGAAATAAACTCTGGGAAGTCTTAACTAAAAATAATGTCAAAGTCTACAAAGTTATTAACATAAAGAGTGGATTTATAATAATAACTGATGACCAAACTACTACTAACCTCCAAGCCAGAGAACAAAGAACAAACTTCAACAAAGAAAAATTTGAAATCATAGATCCTGAAGACATTGCAAACTGGACATTAGTGATGACAGGTCTAGATGATTATGTTTACAACCACAGCATAAAGGAGTTACAAGAAGAAATTGAAAGATGCAACAGCGCTACTGCAGGGTAATAGAAGTAATAAAGGTGAGTGACACAAGCATCATAAAATTTAAAATGGAAAACCAAGAAATGGCTAGAAAGGCAGTGAACCAAGGGATCCTTCTTTTATCCAAATCGCTTTATGGGAAACAATTAAAGACAGAAATTTATGCTAAAATAAAACAATGTATGAGATGCTATGCATATGACCACGAAATAAACACTTGCAAAATGAAAAGTACTACAAAATATGCTCCAATCGTAACAGTCATGAGCATAGGTATAAAGATGGCCACTGTGCAATTCCTAAGTGCATAAATTGCAATGGCAGTCATCCAGCAATGGCCATGAGGTGCCCTGTTAGGAAGAGGATATACAAGTAATTAATAAAAGAAGAAAGGCAAAAGAGAGACGTAACAGCAACAACGCCAACTTATGCATCATTTGCAGCCAACAATCCAACCAAACTAAACAGACAACCCATTAATACACATGAAACAGCAGGATGGAAGAATAACCAGCACGCTCCAATAAATAACCATAATGCAATAATAAACACAGCCCTCATGCCTGCCAATATGAATGAAGCAGCATTCCCAGGTACATTCCAAATCAGACTAGACAAAATCTATGACGTGAATGGTCTACCAAATGTTATAATCCCCAAAGAAATAATATTTACAGAAGGAGTTACAGAAAAATTGGGGCAGCAACAGACAAATAACAATAACCAACAACAGGCTGAAGAAGAAGGCAGAAATCATAGTTTACAGTTACAAGGACAACCAGAACAACCTGAAGAAATTCAAGGTAAAGAGAATTATGAAAATAAAAAACGGCAAAGAAATGCCCTACCAATAACACCAGACAGGAGGCCGGCTAAATTAATGATAACGAATGAAAATGAAATGAAAGGAACTGGGTACCTGGAAGAACAAAAAACACAAAGAAAGAAAAAAAGCTTATCGTGAGCATATATGCCAGCATAAATACGGCAATGCCAAGTAGGCCATCCCAAGAAAAAATAATAGACATGATTTTCTCAACAGGCGAAATGAAGCATAGATATACAGGGGAAGTATCTAATGATGATGTAGAAAATGCAATAAAAGATGGAACTCTCGATCTGACTCACATGGAAATAACCAAGGTGAATGAAGAAAGATTCCAACACATTCAAACCGGTCACAGGAAGCTAAGGTAAGAAACAACTCGTTAATAAAAACCGTAGGCAAATAAGTCCAAAATGGATAAACTAGTCATAATCCAACATAATGTGCTTAAATGGACTTTCAATAGAAGCAGGGATCTTACTGCCTACTACAAGAAAATTTACCCAGACATAATATTACTAAATGAAACGGGAATTGCAAATGACACACCCCTGAAGATTTATGGTTACAGTGTATACAAGCGGAATATCCATAATGAAGAGCACGCAGGCATAGCAGTAGCAGTGAAAAAACCTAGAGTACAGGCTTCTGGATGATTTTACGGAGGATGTACTTGCAGTGGAAGTCAGGACTAGAAGAGGACCAGTAGTCATAGGCACATCGTGTCTAGCACCTAGAAGGAGACTCTTCCCCAGAGAGGATATAAAGAAAATTCTCCAAAGGCGACTGCCATCCTACTTGTTCGGTGACCTAAATGCATCTCATGGCCAAATGGGTTATGACAGAAATAATGTCAATGGAGACCAAGTGCATGATCTAATAAATAGGGGGATAGCCTCACTCCTGGGGCCTGATTTCCCCACCTAGATAGGCCTAAATTTAGGTAGACCGGACATCCTTCTAGCAAACAGGCAAGCCCACCTGTACTATTCACTTCAGCAAAGAGCACTAATATCCTACGATCATCTACCAGTGATCCTGACCCTAGCTACAAAAAGCATTGTGATTCCCACTGCTCCAAGAAACTGCCTCCAAATGCAGACTGGGAAAAATTTAAAATCCAACTGGAAAGAGAAGCCCACAGAGTAAATGAACAGCCAGAAATAAAGGAAAGCATACATTGATAACAAGTTGAAGAATTGGTTCGATACCATAGCAAGGGTAGTAAAGGACAATATCCCTAAAAGAGGGTTCAGGATACTAAAAGCTCCAGAGGAAAGCGACCAACTGAAATTACGGCAATGGCATTTTGAAAACTTAGAAAGAGCCTCAAGACTAAACATATGGATAGGGCAGACTTTCCACAGGGCAAAACAACTACAAACCCTAATAATTGAAGAATCCAAAAACCTCCATGATCAGTATTGGGAAAGGATAGTAAAATCAGCAAATGATCTGTACGGACAGCCAGCAAAATTCTGGGAAAACATCAGCCAACTACTAGGGAAAGAAGGTGATTCAACCCCATATATAATTGACAATAATAGGAAAATCTACCAAGAAAATGAGAAAGAACTGCTGTTCAGAGAATACTGGCAGAACACCTTCAGAATAACTGAGGAAGAAAACAGAAACTTTGACAGAGAACAAGAAAGAGAAGTAGAAGAGGCAATACTCAGGGAAAGAGTGAATATAACACCTCACCACAGAGTAGACACCAGTAGGCTGGACCCAGATAATCCCATGTTGAAACCAGTAGAATTAAATGAAATAAAATCCATAATAAGAAGAGGAAAAAAGAGGAAAGCCCCTGGAAAATCAAATATAAATAAAGAACTAATGCAAAACCTACCGGATGCTGTGCTTGAAATCCTTAAAGAAACAACAAATGAAACATTTAGCATGGGCTACTTCCCAGACATCTACAAAGAAGGGCTGATACGATTCCTAGGAAAACCAGGGAAGGACCCAAGACACGTGGAAAATTACAGCCCAATAACCCTGTTGGAACTTCCTGGGAAAATTGTGCAAACAATAATAAAAAACAGGTCAGTAAGATTCCTAAATGAAAATGGGCTGACAAATAGGAACCAGTATGGATTCACCAAAGGTATAGGGACCCAACTGGCCACTGCAGTACTGTATGAAAATATAGCAATTTCACAAGCGGAAGGACAAAGGTGCAATGTAGTTTCAAGGGACATTGCAAAAGCCTTTGCCAAAGTGTGGCACAATGGCCTGAAATATAAATTGATGATCACTCCCATGCCAAACCTCATAGTAAGGCTCCTGTGCAGCTTCCTGGATAACAGGAAAGCACAAATAAAGATGGGTAGAATTTCAGGTCCGGAGTTAACAATTCTAAGTGGAGTCCCCAAGGGGAGTGTGTTGGCACCAATACTTTTTAACTTCTATACTAGAGATGTCCCTGCCCCTGATGTAGGCTGTCACCAGATTATATTTGCAGATGACCACACACAAATTATAACGTACCAAAATAAAAGAAGTCAAAACATGCTATCCCTAAAAACAGCAAGGGAAATAAATAAGGTCAATGAATATGAGAAGAAATGGAAAATAGCCAGCAGCTAAGCAAAATTCCAACTGCTATCACTACCTATCCAAAAACCATCAGAAGAGACAGTCAAACCGCCAAGAAAATCAGGAGATTCAGCTCAGTATCCACTGACACGTAACTCTTGTACAAAGCACTGGTGAGGCCACAGTTGGAGTACCCATCAGCAATCCTAGCAGCAACTTGTAAAACATCGATGACAAAACTACAATCCATCCAAAATAAAGTCATCAGAAAAGCTTACAAAGAGTTACCACCATATTATAATACACTAAAAGAATTGCACGAAAGATCAACGATGGAGAGCTTCAACTGCAGGATTCATAGGCTAGCCAATAAGACGTGGGACAGGATGTCTGAGGTGGACGACAACCTGTTGGAAAGAAGCACAATGATAACTAGAGTAGGACGAAGGGACCCCAAAATGTGGCCAAGATTAGGCCCTAGGATAGAAGAAGTTACGTCTGATCCAGTGTATGTGAGCTAACAACAGAATGTAGAATTGGAGGGAGAGTATGAATGTGTGTACGTGGATGTATGAGAGCTTGCAAATGGGTATGTGAGAGCGTGCAAGTGGGGGTTTATGTATAAAAAAAAAAAAACTCGTGTCCGTGCGAGTCAGATGTGTACATGAGGGATACAACTGTGATGAGTATGACTAGTGCCACTAAATTCCATTAGTAGTAGCTGGTAATAGTGAAAAAAAATCCACACCTGCAATAGAGAGGCATTCTAATCACTTTAACATCACCGACACCACCCGTCACTGAGCACTAAAAAAAAATAAAAAATAAGAAAAAATAAAAACCATCATCACCACCTCCAGATCCTTCCACCTCGCCAAAAATCATACACCGAATGCACCCCCACCAAAGCAAAGGGGTCTGCCCCCTTCTATTCACTACTAACACTACTTCTATTTCCTACTTTACTCTATACCTGTCCCCATACCAGCACACCCCATACCTTCAACCCCCCACCCCTAATAAATCCATCCTTTCCTATCCCCATTAAGTCTAAGTCTAAGTCATCTACAGTCTGCTCCGACCCACTGCCGTGATCATGCTCGGATGATACCGAGAAAAAACGTTACCCACTAGATCGACTTATATTTTGATCTATTTGTTCATTTACTGTGACAAATAAATAAATTTTGAGCAATATCCCCGAAATTGACTACTCCTGATGAGTATTATCGGCGCAATACACGCCAGTTGTAGTAGCAGAGAGAAAGCTATTATTAGAAAAGTAGAGAAGACTATTTACAAGTTGAATACAGCTGATGCAGCAATATCTTTCAATAAAACTTGTTTGAAAGAGGGTCTCCTTCCAATATATTACAATTATTATTAGTATTTTGTACAGTCATCTACTGGGGGGCGAGTTAAAAGAGCTTTTACTCTGCAAAAGTGATAACAGTGAAACTGGAACATCGATATAATAACTATAAATGAAGATATATAGTTTTGAAAAATGACATTAATTTTATCTGACTCTTTACAAAATTTCATTTTATCGCTTAAGCTTAATTTTCTAAACAAGGTTTTGAAATTTCCTATTATTCACACGTAGTTTTGTTGATTTCCAACACTCCACACACACAAAGATTTAATCCACTCTTGGTGAATTGCCCGCCAATCGCCATTTTTTTTTCCAAACTTCAGACAAAGAAATCCTCTAAGTTGATTACCAAGAGTGACCCACGATCCTTCCGGGCTTTCTCGTCCTCACCTTTACAACTTCCTAAATCGTTCAACTAAAACTTTCACATTTATTTTTTTTCTTTTATTATTATTATAAATATATTATCTAGCAAGCGGGTGGTATACTTCTTTTCATTTGTTATAATATATGTTGCAGTAATCGTAGTGGTTCGATGATCTCTTTGCCAAAATTTTTTACTAGTAGTCACTTTTTTTAATTCCATCATTCTTCACACTATTATTTAGTTCTAATGTTTGTAAGTGCTATCAGCTCTGAAGTAAAGATATCTAGACTAAATGGGAAAGTCAGTAATCAACGGAAGAGAAATCTATGAACTCTATGTAAAGAAAATGGCATTGCAAGTTGTGTTATTCAATAGCAATACAACTTTCTTTGCATAATTACGAGAGAGCTGAAAATATTATTGCATGTTACGTGCTTCCTACGAAGCGCTCGATAAACGCGTCATTGACCTTGTACCTTTGTGCTCTCTTATATTTTAATATAATCATCTGCGTTGCACATTCCACACATTTCATTAATTAAAAGAACAATTAATTCTCTTCCCAATCCTAAGGATCCTTTCAATGATTAAACCAGGGACAAGGTACACGAGGCAGTTGAGTAAAGGTACTCATTTTGACACAGACTCACTTTATATCTTAAAATAATATTGTATCTGATATATCAACTTTTTTTTTCAAATGAAACACAGTATAACAAGCATTGACATCACACTGATACCCGAAAATTGCAATAAGTGTATCTAAAATTTGTGTGTGCCAATAACTCCTATACGTGATGCTTTTAGTTATCGGTTATAACAAGCATACAACATAGAAACAGGTAAAATCAGTTGCTATCCTTCGCCAAAGTATAATAAAAAAAATGAACGGCAAATATACTACAGACATTGACTATGTGTAACAGCTGTTTAAACCGAACGGCATAAAAGTAAACTATTTAGAAGGTATTTTTTTTATTAATATGCTTCTTACAGATCATCATTTACGTCAGAATAAATAAGAAATTAATATTTAATTATATGGACATTAATTTACAATTCTACATCCTCGATAGAAAGCCGAGCTCAATGGCAATATACAGCAATTGTCAAAATACGTGCTAACTTTAGTTTTGTACTATTTGCCGGTATATGCATAGCCTAGCTAGTATATTATCATTTGCACTGGGTTCCTGGTTCAACATTTGCAGGTATAAGGTATTTTCGTGTATACAATATACCTAATTTATCAGGATCAGGCATGCTAGAGTTTCATCAACTGATGAGCTGTATGAAGAATGCGCGGGTGTAAGTGCAGATTATATTCTGTAGAACTTTATTTGATACCAAATTTATTGTATGCTATTTTTCCGCAGTGCATCCCGTCCGTAAGGTTCTATCATCTTTTCGCATACAAATTACGACTAGAGCTGCACATGTTGTCCTTCCTTGAGTGCAAGGTGGCTCGAAACCGGTAGTCTTTTGTATAAGGATTTGATAAGGTAATAATTCCCGCGGCCAATAATGAGCTAAGTGTATCCACTCACAGTATAGCAGCATTAGCTTTAAAAATCTGAGCTTTTCGTTCTAATACACAATTAGCACAAACCTTTATGTGTCTCTGTTGTATTTTCCTTTATTCCTGTTGAAAACTAAATCAATTTTGCAAGAATAAAGTGAGGATCGTAAAGCAACGGAACTATATATATGTGTCAAGAATCTGACAACTATACAAGGAGTAACATTGCTTGTGAAGGATACTGCGTGGAAAATCAAGCTTGCAACCTAGCCCACGGTTAATCTCTATGTAATGAGTCCCAGGAGCCCTAGACTTGTCTTTCACTAATGTAATCCCTTCGTAGGAGAGTTTCGTGGTCTTCCTTTTACTCAATGTTGCCTCATTAGATTTGATTTGACCACCTTTTTTTTAAGGATTTTATTGTAGATTTGAATATTTACATGTATGGCATCTATTTACTCGTTGACCTAATATTCTATAATTCTTAATGTTTTGGAGATTTTGGCACCGTATATCAAAACTTAAAATGCACAAGTATTTGCTAGATATTGTAATTAACTACACTTACTTCAAATGTTATAAAAAGGGTTGTACCATAGAGAGAGAGAGAGAGAGAGAGAGAGAGAGAGAGAGAGAGAGAGAGAGAGAGAGAGAGGAGGGCTTCCAGCAATATCTTTCAATAAGTTAAAGGCATTATGTTATACAAAAAGTTGGCTTTAACTTAGGCAGTATATAATACATACATACATACATACATACATTATAGTATTTATTAATACATAATATATGATGTATATATATATATAATATATATATGTAAAGTTTGATATTATGTAATACATTACATACAATATATAGTTATATATATTATATATAATTGTATTATACCTAGTATATATATATATAATATATTACTAATGTATATGTAATATTATTATATATAATTATAGTATTATATATATATAGATAATATTAGATATATATATATATAATATTATATATATATATATATATATATCTATAATATATAGTACTTCAGCATTCAATTATAGTGTGTCCAGAAGGAGTCCATGATAGCCAGATTTAAAGGGCCAAGTTTATGATACGTTTCGCACAACTGTGTGCATCATCAGTCTGTGAATAAAATACAAAGACATATTATAAACAATCACATAAAGTTAAAAGGAATTCACAATTTTAAAATAAAGTCTAAAAAAAGATTAAAAAGAGCAGTAAATAAAAAGAGATACTACTAAAACACCAACCGTCCTTGATCAGAGGTGAAGATGGAATGAGTTACAGTTGGCAGAGAGAAGCGACGACAACTATGCCAGGTACAGAGATGACGAGGACAAATTACCGTTTAATGAGGGCACCAGTCTTTTAATATATAACGACTCCAGCGTTGTTAGTTGGTCAGGATGTTAAACATTTTACAATAATTGATTATGTGTGCCCTCATTAAACGGTAATTTGTCCTCGTCACCTCTGTACCTGGCATAGTTGTCGTCGCTTCTCTCTGCCAACTGTAACTCATTCCATCTTCACCTCTGATCATGGACGGTTGGTGTTTTTAGTAGTCTCTCTTTTTATTTACTCTTTTTAATCTTTTTTTAGACTTTATTTTAAAAAATTGTGAATTCCTTTTAACTTTATGTGATTGTTTATAATATGTCTTTGTATTTTATTCACGGACTGATGATGCACACAGTTGTGCGAAACGTATCATAAACTTGGCCCTTTAAATCTGGTATCATGGACTCCTTCTGGACACACTATATATATATATATATATTATATATATATATATATATATATATATATATATATATATGTGTGTGTGTGTGTGTGTGTGTGTGTGTGTGTGTGTGTAGACACATGCAAGGGAGTCGGGAGAAAGCGAGAGTAATGTGAGCAAGAGCAAGATTATGCAGGTAAACTGTAACCATAAGCTGGAGTAACAAATGTCAGTATGAATGGCTGTGAAGAATCGAAATAGTTTATGATATGAATTTGAGAGATCTTTTGATAATAGTGAAAAGGCACGGAGTCACAGAATAGGTGAAGCAAGGCTGGTAGGTATTAGTACGTGTGGAAAACTTTGGGGTGACAAAGGAATCCATGTTAGAATACACGAAAAACTAGTTGAAGCAACTCTCTTCTATGGAAGTGAAGTGTAATGTGCAACATAAATGAATAAAAAAGTTGAAGGATACAGTTTATAAGTTAGAATAATATATAATATATATATATATATATATTATATCTATATATGTGTATATATATATATATATATATATATTATATATATATATATATACTTGACTATACTGTAAACTTCAACTTTTTTCTTCATTTATGTTGCACATTACACTTCGCTTCCATAGAGGAGAGTTGGTTCAACTAGTTTTTCGTGTATTCTAACATGGATTCGTTTGCCACCCCAAAGTTTTCCACATGTCTTATAGATATATACATACACACACACACACACACTCACACACATATATATATATATATATATATATATATATATTATATATATATATAAAATTTCATATGAGGAATGATATCACTTTAAGGACTATAAATAAGGTGCATTACGTTAGAAGATTCTGGAGTTAAACAATGCAACTTGATTTCGTTCATGCGATTGACAATTAAGCAATCCCCTTTTAATGATAGAGCAAAGGCATCATTAGTGGCCGTCTAAAGTTGAACTATTAGGAATAGTACCATCTTTAGAAATGAGAATTGTTGCAATGTCTTTTGTTTGTAATGTTTTCCACATCACTTTACCACTGTGTGGTCGCAATTATTTCAATAATTCATATATTTCTTACTGAGATATCCACATATATTATCTAGTAGTGATAATAAAAAAAAATCTAAACACTTTTATTCAAATTTGCCAAATAATTAAAATTATTTTTTTGGATACACACCAGGATCATCTTACAATTAATCATGTATACAAAAATAAAAGCGTGGGCTCCACAGATGGAAGGAAATACTACAAGAAATAAAAAAAATATTTTTTTTTTCTTTAGCACTTCTTTCCATGTTTGGCGCCCACGTTGTTATTTTAGTAGTCATGATTAATTGTAAGAAAATCTTGGTGTTTCTCAAAAAAAACTGCTTTTTTACTTTCTAGTCCATTTTAATAGAAGATTTTTAAAAATTATATATATATATATATATATATATATATATATATATATATATATATATATATATATATATAACACTCTATACTTTTTAGTCCTGACAGAAATTGTAGTCGATTTGCGACTGTAGCTAACGAGATTGACCGTGATACTATATAACATCCTGTCGAGCCAAAGGTTTGAAAAACCCGCAGAGTTACTAACTTATTCTACCGATCAAAGAAGGTATGAAAAATACAAAGAATTATTCACTTCATACAAATCCTGAGCTACTGGGAGAGGTGACTGCAGGGTTACTGCTGACCTACTGATCATGTAAGGTTGTATTGTCACCAGGACTGAGTAACCATCAGAATTTCAGGTCCATCGTCGAATATGGAGTTACAACATTTGACCATGGCAAGCAGACAAACATACAGACAAAAATGCAACCTAAATAAAAGCTTAAAAAAAAAAGAATAGGTATGGGTATGAGACAAAATTCAAATGCGCAATTAAAAGTGATTCAGTTTTGAAATATACGTTGGACATATCTACAACTATAGTTCAACATGCCAAAACTTACCCATTTCCTTTGCAGCTCCAAGTTTCGGTCATATATTTACCAGTTGTCTTTGTGAGGCTTTAATAGCCACCGCTACCCTGGATCCATATCTCTTTGTTGCGTGATGACTCACTCAACCACTCTAGTGGCGTGTCGACGAGGCCTAATAGAATTTACAGTTGACCCTCCTGTTTTATTGGTCTGAAGTGTGCTGCAGGAGAGTGAGAAAATTCATTGTGAGTTTACATTCCTCTTTTGCATATTTTTTCCTACTTTTTCTACATATTTCAAAGTCTAAATGATTAAAAAATAAACAATTTAAGTTGTGATCGAACCCCTGGCCAAGATCTGAAAAAGTCCATGCCAATGGATACGTATTGAGTAAAACCAAAATGACTATGGATATGTAGTACGTTTTCCACGTTGCCGCTTTTCGCAGATTTGATTCATAAACCTTTGGCTTAAGTTGGGATGGCGTGTAGATGTGGCAAAAACGTTGCAAATCTTCCTTATACAAGGATAAACACCTTGACGCTATCGTTCCGTGTTTCTAACACTGAAGACGTAAAATGAGAGAATGGACTGAGTTTTGATGACGAGTCAAGGATGATATATGGTTAAAAAAAAGCTGCAGTCAATGAAATTTGAGATCATACAGTAAACTCTTTTGTTAACAGGGTAGGATATAGATGATTTAGTTTTTAATCATCTAAATGAATTATACAAATGCCTAATATCTTGCCCAGACTCACTGGTGAAAATAAATTATACATGCGATTTTAAAACATGCTGTTATTGGCTCCACAAAGACTGTAAATTAAGTCGGCCTTGTCGTGAAACGGCCTCTTTCTTCTGAAAAGCCCGTGGGAGGGATAACTTGTATTTCACGACCGGATTAAAGAATCCCGAATCGAGGGATGGAGATTAACGGTAGTCGAATTATGTAAGTCTGAAAGAAGTTTGGGTACGTAGCTAATGACAGCTATGTTCGTAATCATTTTGGTTTTACATTTCTGTTGACAGAACAAGATTCGGCATTTTTTGTTATTTACTTAATTTTTCATTAGTGATATATTGCTATATATTACAATATATTTTGCATATAATGTACTTGGTATCAATAGTCTGCTTTCAAAAAGATAAAGTATTCGAACGATGGGTAAGCTTATGCTTTATAAGAATGTCCTGGTTGCAAGCAATAATTTAAGAAAGTTATATGACTGCTCCCATAGATTTTCCATTTCTCGTTTATGAAAAAGGAAAAAATTAATCAAAGATAATGCGCATAATGACATTAATTACCGTTCACTTGTAGTTTACTACAGCGGAAATATCGTGCAAAACAGTCAATTTCTATTCTGGTCAAAGTTAACTGACAAAACTATGGTTTCTTTGTTACCAGATAAGAACTCTTACGACACTTCGCAAAGAAGTGTCTATTCTTTTTTATTGTGAAATTTTATTTACTTCGACAATATTACGAAACGCATACATATACCTCGGTATTGGTCATGACTGTAAAGTGTCTCGGTGTATGCACTGCATCACATTAAGGGCATATTTGTTATTCGTTTCAGCTTCATTACAAATGCATTCATACATATATGCATGCATGCATGCATACATACATACATGCATACATACATACATACATACATACATGCAAATCAATTTTCTGCTTTGAGAGGTGACGCCTAAAAGCTGGAATCTTCCCATTTATAGCCCTTTGTATGGGCATGAATGTGTATGCGCCTGAGCCAAATACTAATTAACTTACGACATCAATTCCAACACATACATTTTCTGTACTTTCTCTCACATAATGTACATTGTCCTTTATGATTTTTATGGGGCCCGTTTATCTTTTTTATATTTTCTATGGAAATTTCTTTCGTAGAAAAGCTTGATCAACTCACGGGCAACTATGATTTGGTGTATATTTATATGGTAACGTAAAAACACACAAGCAAGGGAACCCCCCGCGCCCTATCATCAGTCAAATTCAGGCCCCGTCTTACAAGCTAGCCAAGAGGCTGAATGCCATTCTGAACCCCTTTGTTCCTGGTAACCATATCCTGAAGTCGCCAGTTCCTGGATACCATACAGATGATTTTGGACACGGTGTACATTGACCTCCCCCCCCCCCCCCTCCCCCCCGTTCATCCTTGAACATCCCTGAACATGCCCTCTGCACCCTACTGGAAATGTGCATCACGAGGGACCCCTTCTCCAACCACCGAGACCGAATGTACACGCTGATCGACGGGGTGGCAAACGGTTCTCCCCTCGGAGTCCTCTTCGCCAATATCTACATGGGCACCGTGGAGCAGAGGGTCTTCGATATCATTGATAAACTGAGGATGCACGTGCTCTACATCGATGACACCTTCATCTATTCCGAATCCCGGTAAGAAATTGAAGAACTGAAGCGTGCTTTTCACACACCTAGCTGCTTGAAATTTACGATTGAGCACAGCCAAGACTGCCAGCTCCCCTTCCTCGACGTCCTCGTTGATCAGAGGCAGGATTTTTTCAGCAATAACGTCATACAAAACTGACGAACCTGGGCATGTGCATGAATGGCGAGAGTGAGTGCCCCGAGAGGTATACGAGCTCCACTTTCAGCGTTTACGTCAGGAGAGCCCTCTCGCACTGCTCCTCTTGGAAAACACGCAAATGGAGCTGGAACGTGCCACCCAGGCTCTCGTCATCTTCGGACATTACAACCGAGACGTTGAGGAGATGATCAGAAATAGCACTGACAAATGGTACCAGCAGGAGCCCCGCCCAATGCCCCTGAATTGATCAAGCTTTTCTACAAAGGAAATTTCCATACTAAATATAAAGAAGGTGAACGGGCCCTCAAAACATCATAAAGGAAAATGTCAGCCCTATCAACCAAAAAAAGATTCATTTGGTTATCTTCCACAAAAGCAAGACGACTAGCATCCTGGTTATGAGTAATGATCCAGTCACCCCTCTGCAGGATCCCTTGAAGAAGACTAACGTGGTCTACCCTTATTAATGCCCTGTTCGAGGAGGCCTTAGCTAATACATCGGGATGACCACCATGCGCTTCTCCAAGAGAATGTCCTGCCACGCTCAAGAAGGAGCCATGTATAACCAAGCCAGAACTGCCCACGACCAAAAGATCCAAAGGGCACACATCATATTATAGCTGATTCACTTAAGGTAGATTCTTGGACGACCCGTATGCTTGCGAGACGTTTGTTTTGCGGCCGCTGATTGGCAGGTACCAGGAGGGCCTCTCGCCACAACTTTTAAAAATGGCTTTTTTCGCCTGATCAGCTTCCCAACATATCTAACTTTCATATGGGAAGGTGCAAGAGGCCATTTCCATAAAAATCATAGGGTAAATATTTTTCAACCTTGTGGCCAGTAGTTGCATTCGAGTGGAAGTTTGTAAAACAGAACGGCCTCTCACCACTCACCACTCAGGTGCTGGGAACGCCAAGATGGTACCGAACGCCCACGGTTTCAGCCTTCTGTGTGAAATGTTAACAAATCCTGCGATTTCTGCCACTATTTTTACTGTTTATTCTGTGAATTTGCAGCTTCCGTGATATTTTTTTTGCATTCATTATGTCAGGACGTGCTACTGATTCTGCAGGTAATAGCTAAGTGGCCAATGATCGTGTGAAAAGGCGAAAATATAGCTTTAAAATAACACCCGCCCCCTTTTATCCCAGAAAAGGGAGTGAGATTGAACTCTAATTTCTTTATGCATACTACTACATTTCTGATCGCAAATACTCTTATACAAATTTCTTTGTATCTTGAAAAATAAAGAAATTAGAGCCTGTTTGAAGTCCCAAAATTTTGATGGCTTGCTACTCAAACATTTTTTTGGTGGCGAGAGGCCCTTATAATGCTGAACGCCTCATACCTAATATGATGGCAAAATCATTGATCAGGACACTGATCACCAACACCGCCTGCTCCTCCTGGAAGCGTAACTCATACGGACAGCAGTGAGTGGCCCCCAGAACAGGCCAACCAATCAGGAACGTCTGCAGGATAAATGGATTTCCAACAATCATCCCCAGCTTACTGTGGCACTCGCACTGGCGTAAACCCACAACCTTAGCAAAGTGACAGTAGGCTACGCCCAAGACCGGCTTATCCAATGAGAATTCAGCCCCCGATGTAGGGCCACTATAAATACTGTCATACTCGTCCTATTTATCCAGTTCATCCATGAACTCGTCCTGAAGATGACCAGTAAGGTGGTCGAAATATGTAGAAGGTGCCAGAGCAACACAATAATACCAGCATTTCAGAGGAATTTCCAGACGACAGACCCCACCTGAACCTGACCAAGGCTTCATACCAGGCGACGAACTCCTACCTGAAACATGGATTTTCCTGACTATTATTTCCCTAAAGAAAATTATTTCTACACCCCAGCCGTCTTTTTTTCCAATATGAACATCAGCCAGCTATTGTCCGAATTGTTGAGGCCGAAAAACGAATTATAAGCAAAATAAAAAAAATCCTATACAAGATTAATTCGTCAAATAAAGCCATCTTTTAACAGAACTTAGTTTAAAACAGGGTCTTCCTCCTGCATATTATTATTATTATTATTATTATTATTATTATTAATTATTATTATTATTATTATTATTATTATTATTATTATTATTATTATTCGGAAATTGTATAATCACTGATGGAGCTTGACAGTGAATGTGTGTCGTTTTCTTTATGTTGGTTATGATGAAAGCATTGGATGCAGGGGGAATGGCTAGATGGCTAGCTAGGCAGTGGTGTACACAAAAGATTAAGAATTACAAGATATGTTTAATTGTGAATATTCCATATGAAACCTGGATCTACGGGTGAACCGAGTTATTTTATTTAACATACACACATACGCACACGCACACATACACACACACACACACACACACACATATATATATCATATATATATATTATATATATATATATATATATAATATATATATATATATATATTACATATACACACACACACACACACACACATTATATTCCAAATATATATATATATATATATATATATATATTATATATAATATATAATGGTAAAATAAAAAGCTTGGTCAGGATAAAAAGTAATGAAATGAAAAAGAAAGATAAAAGCACCTGGTGGAATAGTTTCCCGGAGAGCCCTTTTATGGACTTTGAAACGACCCCCTTCCTTTTGTGGACTCACTGAGATGAAAAGAAATGGCTACTTACGCAGGAAGAAGAGTGGCTTGATAAGGATGACTTTTCAACCGCTAAACGCCAACGTATTTTCTCCATTAAGTTAAAATTGGCCACCTTTAAGGTCTCCCATTTTATGATGGGAGAAGTATTTGTTACCTCTCTTTCATTTATTATATTATTAAGTATTAAAAACCAATAATCAATTTCCATTGTCAGTAATATTTCAGCAGCTTTCGGACATGTTACACAGTTCCAACATTATAAGAATGATAAGGCATGTGAAAGATTGTTTATCGGCAAAATTTTACCTTTCTTTATCTGAAAAAAGCGGGTTTGAAAAAGGATCTACGGACATTTACCTTGATTTGTTTACATTAAATGCTACAGAAGTTTTTTGGTTACCTATGGTATCTTCTTTATGCAAAATTGTAATTTTTAATGCCGACAGAATGAACTGACATGAATTGTCTTCTGACATTTGGGTTTGTAAATCGTATCTTTTGGAGTGGGGCCAAGATCAGCCAGCATATTCAGTGGATTCGTATAGATCCAAAATGATTTACATGAAAAACAGAATACACGTCGGAGATACTTTTTTTACCAAAAGAAATAACCCAAACTGAAAATAAGTGACCACAAAGTATCTGATACATTTGAAAAGATACGAAGAAGGTAAATTTTTTGAAAACACAAAACGTTAAGTACTAGCGGCCCATCAGAAGACTAATGGCTAAACTGTGACTTTATCCACTCAGATAGGTAAATATAAAAGATTCCTGTCACCCTAATTAAAACTTAAAAAGATACTCTGGAGTCAACCCTTTCTTGGAGGACGGTTTCATGTGTGCATATAAAAGGGACATCATTGCAATAATTTTCGTCTATTGATTCACGTAAACATTAGAAGCGACGAGTACATAAATTAATATACAATGAAAACGAAAGAAACTACCTATCAGTAAGGACACCAAGGCCCAAACCAGGAACAGCATTTCCCACAACATTATTGGAACATGTTTCAAGTTGTGAAAATACAGTAGTGAAAAATCTTGTTCCGGGTTTTGGCCTTCATGTCCTTCCTGATATGTAGATGGTGCTTCCCTGATGGTATAGCCATCGCAGTGACTGCCTAAAGACTGTGCCCAAAAGCACACACACACACACACACCAGAGGTTTAAACTAATATATATATATGTGTATATATATATCAGAGAGCAAGATGAAGAGACTGGTAAATCCTTTGATTCCCAATTGTTTAGCTGCTGTGAAATTGATTCTGAGAGAGAGATGTATAAAACAGGAAAAGGTTGATATTATGGGAGAATACCGCACTGCAATTCACCAATAATGTAATAGTTAAAAATGTCCATGTTATATATATATATATATATACTATATATGTATATATATATATATATATATCCTATATATATATATATATCTATATTATATATATATATATATATATACAATGGGACATTTTTAACTATTACATTATGGTGAATTGGCAGTGCGGATGTCCCATAAATATAAAATTATGTACATACATATATATATATGAATGGCAGATAAATTAATATAAGATAATATATATATATGTATACATATATAAAATGCCCTTTTTCAACTATTACATTATTTGGTGAATTGCAGTGCGGTATGCTCCCGTAATATATAATTATATATATAATATACTATTATCTATATATAGATATATATATATATATATATATAATATATATATATTATTAATAATAAATATTATATTAAATATAAAATAATTTTTAATATTTAATTAGGAACATGGACATTTTTTAATTATCTATTACATTTTTAAAATTTGTGATTGCAGTGCGGTATGCTCCCATAATATCAACTTTTTCCTGTTTTATACATCTCTCTCTCTCAGAATCAATTTCACAGCAGCGAGATGTAGCAAAACAATTGGGGAATCAAAGGATTTACCAGTCTCATCTCTCTCTCATCTCTCTCCTCTCTCTTCTCTTCTCTCTCTCTCGTCTCTTCTCTCTCTCTCTCCTCTCTCTCTGTAGTTGAGGCTTCAATGCATCTTGTATGGTAAGCCTAGAAAATTTCTGAATTTTGGAAGGACCTTACACGTTTCCAAACTTTGATTATATAACCACTTCCTTCTTCTACTAAAAGCAGCAGTAGGGATCTATCGTCTTTGTTTTCAAGGGATATGGGAGTCAGAATGTAGCCTTCAATAGAATAGAACATTATCTTGGTGGTAAATTGGAAGATAGATTTATCAATAATTTTTGTTAATATTTTTTTTCTTTATTTTCACTTTATTATCCAAGACGAAGCAGCACGTTTTGTTTACGATTACTTTCTCCATATGAATATATTTTCCTGCCAAATGGAGAATTGTGAGAAATATAAAGGTAGCCATTGAATAACCAAAGATCTTTCACCTTTTTTTAATGGATACCCCTACAATTCTCTGCCTGTCTGTCTGTCTGTCTACCTCCCTCATCATTGAATACAAAAAGTTATCCAAAAGTAAATCATGAAATATTTATTACTTAAATGCTTTGTTTTAATGGATATTGATAATATCAAAAACCAATTTTGATCACGGATGAGTAATCAATAGTGAATGATAATCTATTCTATAATAAATTCTAGATCTCATGCATACTGATGACTATGGTTAGTTTTGAATTGCACATTTCAAAATGTAATATTTCAACTCTAGTGTAAGAGACACTGGATCATTATTCCTATTTACATTCAAACCTAGTATGCATTCAAACATTGATATAATTACTATTCATTTTCTATGATCATAAGTCTGATTCAGGTCGGGGTTATCCGTTTGTATTTGAATACTGCATCCATATGTGATATTTCATCTTTTGTCTTTCATCGAAAGTCCAGACAAATTGAGCTTGTGGTATCAATAACTTCGCCTGTTCTGACCAGTACGTAAGATATGATAGGATAAGGTAAGGTTCGGAAATGAAAACAATAATTCCTTGTGTATGAAAAAGTCAAGAGGATAGTATTATAGTTCATTTAAAAAAACTGTAATAAGTAATGAAAATATAAAAGGAAAAATAAAAGGCCTATAAAGCATACACAAACCTCAAAAATTCTTATGACAGAATCAACACAGAAGCAAAGTAGAGGATGTTGATGCACTGTACTGATATAATTTGTTATATATGATTTTTTAATGAAGTGAAGTGTTTCATAGTGTATGTATATTGATGTATTTTGGAGAGCAATGTCTTGATGATAAAGGTGGTGGGAAGCTGACTCAAAGTTTAAGTATGCAATACTCTTGCTTTCATACTAACTACCAGAACCACCATCCGTTATACCCAATTTAGACCTCTTTCCTCCTTTTAAATATTATTTTGAAACGTTGTATTTCCTGCAATCGGCCCATCTTTAATCACATTAGCACAACATTCTCTCCACGATTATTTTTTGCTGTATCTTCATACTTAGAATAAACGCCACCTTTTCTTTCTGTGAAAAGCATTAGTATTTATATCACCAAACACAAGAACCCTTTTCTCTTCTCTAAACCCACCCAAGCATAGCTACAGACTCGCCAAAACCATTTAGTTTCACTCTTATCCATTCTAGCATTACACTCATTAACTATTTCAGCTTCATTCTCCACCGCATACAGCTTTACCCACAAAATCTTTGAAGTATCTTCTTTTGTTTTACTCTGATCTACCCAAAATTCGTCCTGGAATTATTAGTGCTAACTACCTTCCCTACCCATATACTTTTTCACTGTATTATTGAATACCATATTATAGATTTCATCAACCGCAACTCAGAATAAAGTATTTTATTATTATTATTATTATTATTATTATTATTATTATTATTATTATTATTATTATTATTCAAAGCTCATATGAAAAGCGTAAGTAATAAAGACAAAAAAACGCAACTACAATAACAAATTTGCTCCAGGAACTTTCACGACAACAGCTCCTACATTTAAATCATTCATGAAGAGAACGACGCATTAACCCTGATATATTCTTTCATCCAGTTTGTTCTCTGAAGCTTTCCTTGGCTTAGTAGGTGGATATCAGGGAACTACCATATTTTTGTCTTTTAATAGGGAGGATTTTCGTTACTCTTTCTTCCTGTTTGCCATAATTTCCATGGTTTAATTGTAGAGTCGAGGTATGTTTTCTTCTATATACTGTAATAAGTAATAAAAATAGTTTGTTTCATAAATGTTTAAAATAAAATGATCTTTGGGGATAGATGTGTTTTTATTTTTTAGCGTGCAACAATAATATCGATGGTTTTATGATCAGAGGCGTATCATTGGTTTATCAATTAACAAAACGGTCTCCAATCTGCGTCCCACAACATAATGTCCTACCGTATTCAGCTTATAATTGAACTCACAAAGAGAATTTTCCCGCGCGTAATCACAAACAAAATAGGTCATTATCGTTTACACCCCTCGTCATCCGATTAAAAGTTTACGACTCATTTCAGGTACGATGGATGAGTGAACCTTATGTCCCGCTTATGAACAACATTTTCGGTAGCTGGTGAAAGCGATAAATGACATTTTAAATGGACTAGATCGCTTGGACGAATTTATATTCATGAGGTACCAAGTATATTTCTGTGTCTTTTCACCGGACATAGAATTCAGATCTCTTATATAAAGAATTACGTTGGAAATTAGGGCTGAAAAGAGATGTACTGGGGGACAAGAACGAGATTCATCCTCGTCACAGTCCAGATAAAAGCAGAGAGCTTAAAGTATGGTCAACTCTCCTGTCTAGTAAAAACAGAGCATTACCGAAGCTTGCAAATTATTTGGGTGTTTGGACTCAGCACCATTGTGTGACAATGCGACAATTGATTAAGGCCGAAACTTCAAAGAAATAGAAAAAAAGGAGATAAAAATGAAAACTCCTAAACAAATACGTTCAAACCTCTATGTTTAACTTGAGATACAGCATTGGTTTAATTCCCAATGAAGTAATTGCACTAAAGCACCGGCTAATTTCCTGTGCTCTTTCCTGGAAATGTTACGAAGAATTTACCTACAGCTCTCAGCCAATCATATCATTCCCATAATCTAGAGAGTAACTTATTCCAGTGGGCAGCGGCAGTAGCCTGGCGCTCAAAACGATTAACTTTTTCAGTCAGGGACCATAGTATTACAAGCATAGTTATTGAATCTTTTTTAATAACAATAACAATAATAATGAGGAACATATTAATTTTAGTATCTTAATATAACTTTGAGGCACATGTGAGATAACTCAAGTTCAAACGTTGCTAAATTAACTGAATATAATCTTGAGGTCTATTGTAAATATTTCACAAAATAGACACACATGTATGTATGTATATTATATATATATAATATAAATATTAAATTATATTATATATATATATTATAAGTAATATGATATATATATAATATATATAGATATAATATATATATTTCTATATAATATATATATAATATATATATATAGTATATAGTTATATACATAACATACAATATATATAATATATATATATTATTATATATATATATATATAATAGTATGTAATGTATATATATATATATAATATATAATATTATATATATATATATATCTATATAGAGATATGTATATTATATATATATGTATATCTATATATAGTATATATATTATATATTATATATATATATATATATATTATATAATATATATATATATATATATATATATACATACATGTCTCCATTTTGTGAAATATTCACAATTAGACATCGAGATTATATTCACTGTTAATTTACCAACATTTGAGTTTTCGCTAACTCACATGTGGCCCAAAATCCAATTACGATCGGTGAAGATAATGAGATTTTATCTATGAGCTTATACTTACTGGTGTATTATGCAAGTTCATACTTTTTCTATCAACCACCGTGAAACAGTCCAATTATTCATCAGACTGTCGACGAATAGCCCGGACGGATCATATCTAAACCGAGTATACGAATAGTTTATACCTTATTCCGGAATTATCGGCTGGTGAAAAAAAAAATTTAATCCATCTCCTTCCCTTCAAACCCGTAAATAATGTATTCTCTGTCGACTCGAAGCCCTAAAAAGCCTAGCTACCTGCTTGAGCACTGAGCATTCTTGATGAGACACCTGTCATTCTTTACTCGACGTTCATGATATCTAATATTCGTTTTCTCCTGATGTAATTTCATGCTAGTAACGACAATCCCTCTGTAATCTAACAGTTTTGAATGCATGTGAAATCAGAATTTGTGATTATCTACTGACAGCTGAGGGAAGTTTTTTTTTTTTCGTCATCTCTCTGCATAGCCAACATCCTATAAATACAGGCCCCTTTCTATGATCAAAAATATTCGTTTATCTCCTGGACCTGTAATAATATTATAATACTCATATGCCTTCTGATGAGCAATTGTACACCAATATTCCGTTCCACCTTTGAAACTGTTTTTTAAGCCAAGGAAGGCCACAAACTGCAACTTTTATGATGCTTACAATTAAAACGACAGACAGGAACAAACTTCATGGTGTTTCTAGTAGTGCACGATTGAAAATGACATCTCCAAAGTTAGTGGTTTCAACTAAATTTCAAGGTGGTGTTGGAATATTAATTATGAAAATCTTCCTTTAGGGAGGTAATTGTGCATTATAGGTACGCAACTAGATTGTTTATCAAAATGTTCATAGTTGCTTCGTTTTCATCCTTTCTGGCAAGATGCATACCACATCCTACATATTTTTTTTTTTTTTTATTTCTTAGTGCTATAAAAATTTCTCTCCTCGTGAATTTTGTACTAAATAATTCGGTAAAACCACTAAGTACTTCTACTTAACTGGATGTAGGACTTGCAGGTACTCAGTTATGATCCGCTCATATATTAATGCACAAGGGTTAGAGAGAATCGGAATCATTTCTTTACATATCGTACACCCGTGAAGGTTAAGTTCATCCCTTTTAGAGATGTTACATCCTTATAAAAGTTGCAACGTGATCCTGCACAAGCATCGAGTAACATCGGGTTATAGTACTTGTGAAAGGCATAGTCTTGCATCATAACATGAACATGTTAAATATCAGTAATACAAAAATATCATTGATTTCGCTCACTATTCTCCTCCACTTACTTCCTAAGTCTGGGTGTCAATGCCATAGTGAGATTACCATGTGTACGGCATAATTATCTAAACTAAAAGTGCTCAATGTTTCAAAATGGTGTCCATACTTGAATGCAGTTTCTACATCTTCTCTATACACCAATCTACCTTTTAGCTTCGCCTATTCTTCAAAAATAAAAAGACCTGGAAAAGGCTCATCAAAGACACAACAACTACGAATAGGGATGGGTCATCGGTGACGCTAGACTCCATAGTGGAGAGTCAAGTTTCTCACGGGCTCTGACCCAGTCATCTCTCACGAACTGCCATGCAAAAGTAAACATAAAGTGTATTACAGGATTACCTGCCTATTTCAACACTTCGATGTTCTGGAAGGCCAGCCAACCGCCCACGGCGAGTGACTGCCCACTGCCCCTGGCTAATCACCCCTCCACCCAAATGACCAGCACATTCATCTCCCATCTTTGCGAGTAGCCATGGATACATTAAACATAATCTCTTGGAATATTTTTGGCCTCAAGTGGAACATTCCTCTCCTAAACATGTTCTGCAAAAACTTCAAAGGCATCATTGCATTGCAAAAAAACGCTCCTCTGGCCACATGACCTTGCCATCTGCGATTCAATACATGAAGACTTCAGAACCTTCTCGACTTCATTGATGTAAGTTACAAATCACATCGTAGCCGGTCGCCCAAAAGGGAGCCTTTCTTTCCTGTGCCACAAATCGTTAGACAACATGGTAAATGTGAAGACCTACAGTTGTGACAGATTGCTGGGGCTTCAGGTGACAGCAAGAGACTCTAAAATCCTAATAATTAATGTGTATATGCCCTGGGAAAATAACAATAATTTTGATCAATACAGCATGATTCTAGGTGAGTTACACAGTATTATTCACGATTCTCATGCTGATCATATCTGTATAATTGGGGACCTTAATTCTCATCACATAAAACAATTTTACAATGAACTCACTCGTTTCTGTCAAAATCATGCTCTCCAAATTAGCGATGTAATGCTCCTCCCTCCCTCCTCCTATTCATATGTACAAAATAGTGTGGACAATTACAACCTCCTGGCTGGACCATTGCATCACATCTCCACAACTTCATGATTCTATTATCACCTGCAATATTCGCTACGATCTTGCAACGGGCTACGACCACATCCCATTACAGGTGTCATTCAGTATCCCATCCCTCTCAACCGTGAACCCCCCTAACTGACCGCCCACCAGCTGTAAACCAACAGAAAACCAGATACTTTAGGGCGACAATGGAAACCAGGTTGCGGTCCATAGTTCAACAGGCAGACGCCTTACTTTGTACGAACAAAAAATGTAGAAATGACCACCACAGGAGGGATCTGAATGAATTCTATTCGAACATATTTTCCGCTATGCTTACTTCGGGCAGGGCTACCTTTAGATTTCGCCAAGGTAATTCTCGTAATATACCTGGATGGAATGACCTGGTTAAAGATCTGTATTCATATTCACGAGAAATATTTTTACTGTGGAGGCAAAATGGTGGCCCGAGGGAAGGACACTGCATTACTAATGAGACAGGCGAGAGCGCAGTTCAAACTTGCTCATAAGCACTGCAGATTAAATGAACAGCAACTAAGAGCCGATGCAATGTCTAGAAACTTAGAATCCAGTGAGTATCCCCGTCTTTGAAAAGATGTCCAGTCTTTAAATCCCAAAACTAAAAAGCTGTCACAGAGAGTATGGGAAGCAGTCGGTGACGAGGCTATCGCAAGTAAGTGGGGAGATCACTTTAGCAATATCCTAAATTGCATAAACGACCAAGACTCCCGAAGGGATGTAGATAAACTCCTTACTGATAACATTCAATTTCCTTTTGCAGATCGTATTACGCCAGGTAACATCAGCGATGCCATATACAGCCTCCCTAACAATAAATCGCCCGGCTGCGATGGTCTTCCCTCGGAAGCTTTCAAATTTCTCCCATCCGATAATCTACATTTTGCTAGCTGCCCTATTCAGTGCGTGCATAATTCACCAATTTCTTCCAGACTCTCTACTCTTAGTTCACTTGATACCATTAATCAAAAACAAGCTAAAGGATGCAGCTGACCCTGGCAACTACCGGCCGATTGCAATCACAACGATCGCGTCGAAGATACTTGAGTCGGTTCTTCTAGTGAGACTTCTCCCCTTTTATACACACCACTGACAACCAGTTCGGATTTAAAGTAAACCACTCAACCGACACCTGCATCTACATACTGAAAGAATTGCTGAACAACTACCTATCATCAGCCTCTCCTGTTTTCTTATGTTTTGTGGACATGAGAAAAGTATTTGACAGAGTAAACTACCTAAAGCTCTTCCTGAAGCTGCATAAAAGAGGCACACCCCTATATTTAATTGGCATTTTACATTACTGGTTCTCCACACAGCAATTCTGTGTCAAATTGGGTAATACGTACACAGATGCCTTGAATGACAAGCTGAACTCACTCCCAATCGGATGCACTGTCAATGAAACAACTATAAACAACCTCTGTTACATCGACGATATGGTTCTGATTTCCCCATCAGTGCAAGGTCTGTAACGACTCATCGACACTTCCCGCCAATACGGAGAGGAATTTGATATCTTATAGCACAACGAAACCAAGACCCAGTGCATGTCGCTGCTCCCGCGATCGCTTAAGCAAATTGTAGAACCACACATTTTCCTAGGAAATCATCGGCTGGAATTCGTGCACGAATTTCCGTATTTGGGTCACATTTATCACGGACGACCTAAAAGATACGGCAGGCATAGAACAGAGGCGTCGTAAACTATGTTTGTTTTGTTTGTTTGTTTGTAAGGTGTTTAAGCGTTGCATGGAACCAGTGGTTATTCAGCAACGGGACCAACGGCTTTACGTCCGAACCACGTCGAGAGTGAAGTTCTATCACCAGAAATACACATCTCTCACTCCTCAAAGGAATGGCCGAGAATAGAACCCGCGATCACCGAGGTGGGACGCTAATACCATACCAACCACGCCGCTGAGGCGCTTCGTAAACTATGTGCAACTGGCAACTTGATTGGAAGGAGCTTTGCCTTCCGTCA
>NC_087200.1:69915188-69917688 GCF_015104395.2 Macrobrachium nipponense
AATATATATACTAGGTTCTTAATAATATTAATTCTCTATTTATTCATTTTATCTTAATATAATATATATATATATATATATATTATTATATATATCTAATTATAATAATTTATATTTATCTATAATATACTTTAAGTATATTATATATGTATATATAATATTATTATTTTATTATCTTATTATAATAATATTTGTATATTTATAATATATATATATAATAATATATTTATATTATATTTTTATTATTATATATATTATAATAATATTTATATATTATGTTATATGATATATATCTATATATATATATATATATATATTATATTATATATATATATATGTATATGTTATATATATATATATAAATTATTTAAATAATATTATATTTATATTAATATATATATTATATATATTTAATTTATTTATTTATACTATATATATATATATTTATATTTATATATATATATATATTCTATATATATATATATATATATATATATATATATATATATATATAGCAAAACCTCTCCTATAGAGGGCAGTTCCATGGTGTATAGACCTTGCGGAAGTTGTGGAATGAGTGTTCTTTGCTTGTTACCACACTTCATTTTGTGTAGCAACCTTTTAATAGGCATTTTTTTTTATAAATGCACGAATTAATTCTGAAATTTCACTTAGACTCTCGACGCTGATTAACATCGTTAATATTCTATCATAAGCCGTGTCACTGTAACATAGTGTTATCAAGATTACTTCTTTCCTGAATAAATATAAAGACTATCTATATATATTTGTGTATCTGTATCGGAAGCTGTATGAAGAATGTCATTACGGCCGTTGCACTGACACTGCTCTAAGGAATGTGACCGATTGGTTGAAACTTTCCAGAAGGCAGAGTTCAAAAAACTTGAGAAAAGTGAAAGACCACTATAATACGTGAAATACGTAAGACTATTTTAAAAGGAACAAATTATATTATAACATTTCACCATAGGGCTCAAAACTCCTCTAATGTGGTAAAATGTACCACCTCCCAACACTTTTTGATATTGATTGATTGATTATACCTACTAAAACTGGCGTCACAACACCTAGGTTATTGACACACAATAAATTAAAAAAAGAAAATAAAAGATTAATAAATAACTTTGAAAGTAGTTTCTTATGATAAATATCTAAAGAAATATATATATTGAGGAGGCCCGCGCTCCCTAATAAAAATGCACAGCTCTTTTTAACAAGAGAATCCATCACCTGACATGGTCTTCGGGGGAAAAAAAGCCAGCACTTCAAACAAAAAAACAAAATAAATGCCGGTCAAAGGCTCCCACTAAATTATAAAAGATAAATGGAGGAAATGCTGATTACATGTCTGGGTTCCCTCTTCTCTTCTCAACAATTTCTAATTATCATCTTACCTACCTATCTCCTCCAGTTCTTTCATTTTGACTTCACGTTCATCTAATTACACCTTGCTCATTTTTCCTTCCTCATATCAAGCTCATTACGTTTTTCGTCACTCGTTTGCACTCTTTCCTTTCCTTTCATTAAGGAATTTCCTTTTATTTAAATTTATTGTCAAGTTTCAAATATTTTTTCTCTTCATTTTAAGGTATTAAAATTTTATATTTTCTCTCGTTACTCGTTATTGTACTTTCTCTCTTCATGTTAGCCTAGAGAGCAGATAATTCTCGGGAAAACTAAGATTTACGCTCCGTCTTCAGAAGATGGTGCATTTTCCAATACCCATTCACATTTACGTTCTAATACTTTGGGTTAATTTTCGATATTTTCTTTAACTTAAATATATTTCTAATAACTTCTCGATAATCTTGCTGCAAACCGTTATTAGCCCACGCCAGCACAAACACTAAAATTTGCGTAAACCTGATTCCCGACGGCGATCCAAATTTTGTTAATTTTTTATGCCTACATTCCGACCTTAGGTCTATTATCTTTAATCCTTCAAGAAAGGCCCTTATGCCAGGCGTTTTAACGCACACGCCTTGCCTTAATGTTTACGTAATTAGATAATTACAAATATTTAACAATATATTTATAATTTAAATTGGTTATTTTTTCCTATTCATTTTTACGATCTATCTTATATTTCATTACTTTGTGATAAAGGAGAATACAATTGTTATATAAATAGACTATAATTTTGTATTCAAGCGATAGTATGAGAGAGAGAGAGAGAGAGAGAGAGAGAGAGAGAGAGAGAGAGAGAGAGAGAGAGAGAGCATGTAAGTCGTTACGAAGATGGATGAACGCATCAAATTATTATTAGACCAAAGACATTAATATAGTGATAAATGATCCACGGGGTCTACGATCTGTTTTTTGTTTTGTTCTTCTTTTTTTACAATATTGATAATCACATTATTTTTTCAGGAACACCAAAACGAGGAAGATTATTAATGATTCTTACTTGATACAAATATATACTGTTAATGGCACTACTCAGGTCATCAATTTTATTTGATCTTGAAGACTATTTGGG
>NC_087200.1:69920188-69957688 GCF_015104395.2 Macrobrachium nipponense
AGTCTGGGCTGTTCTAACTGAATACATATGTTGCTTAATACGTACACATAAATTTTTACTTGACTGACCAACGTAAAACGATGTCCAATCCTTACAAGGAATTTTGTAAATGATGTTGTTATTTGATACGGGACTATTCTTAATTAGCATATCTTTAATGGTATTGTTATAAGAGAACACTACATTAACATTAAACGATTTAAATATTTATTTCATCGTTTTAAATCCACGAAAGTTAGTTAAGCTAAGTACATTTTTAGGCATTTCTTTTTCATTAATAGCAACAATATAAAACTTTTTGTGAGCTATTTGATAACATAAATCAATTAAATGAGGTGGGTAGTAGAGATCGTTTCCTATCTTTTTTATGTATTCTATTTCTTGGTCAAGATATTGTGGACTCGTGATACGCAAAGCACGTAGGAACATAGAAGAAAAAATTAAATTTTAATATTAAGATGGTGGCCAGAATAAAAATGTACATATGTTATATTATTTGTGGGTTTTCTATAAATACTGAATTTACATTGGAAAGATTCTCTATGTATTAATACATCTAGGAAAGGGATGACATTGTTATTTTCGATTTCAACAGTGAATTTTATGGATGGCATTAAATTATTCAATTCAGACAAAAAATCATTTGCATCGATACCAACAGGTAAGACTACGAAGATGTCATCTACATATCTGTACCATTTTAAGGGGACAAGTGTGATATTCGGGAGGTGTTGTCTTTCACAACATTTCATATATAAGTGTGAAAGGAGAGCTGATAAAGGGTTACCCATGGCCATACCAAATATTTTTTGGTAATATTCTCCATTAAAAATAAATCTGCAATCACAAATACATAAATTAATCAATGAAATTATGTGACTAACGGACATAGGCAATTCATACAGTACAAGTTCATTACTTAAATATTCGAGCACAGAGTCAATAGGGACTTTTGTAAAAAATGAACATACATCAAAACTGACAAAGATATTGCTAGGGTTTAGTACAATGTTATTGAATTTTTCCACAAGATCAATACCATTAAAGATATGCTAATTAAGAATATTCCCGTAACAAATAACAACATCATTTACAAAATTCCTTGTAAAGATTGCCCATCGTTTTACGTTGATCAGTCAAGTAAAAATTTGTGTACGTATTAATCAGCATATGTATTCAGTTAGAACAGCCCAGACTTTGAATGTACTGTTTATCCATCCGAGTGAAAAATCTTATTGTATTAATAGGGGTGATACCTCTGTAATTGCTAGATCTAATGATTATGTTTCAAAAAATTTACTGGAATCGGCAATTATACAAATCACCAATAAAAACAAGCTAAATCTTAGTCCGGGAATGTACCATTTGGACCCGTATATTTGTAAAATGTTTATGAAGGACCTTAAAATAAATGAACTACTAATAAATTAGTCCCACATGAATATAGTTATTATTTCTCTCTCTCTCTCTCTTGCTCGAAATATTTAATTATTTTTTTCTCGTCTTTTCATTAATAATTTCTTTGGGAACATTTTTGTAAATTTCATGATAATAAGTTGTATATGCCTCCTTTTTTTTTTCTAAATATATTGTTTTCTGGATGAATCGTGTGTTGACCGCGTGTGTATCCTCCAAGGTGTGGCTGCCCTCAGGCGTTTCCTCGTTTCTATAGAGTGAAATCGATCTTAATGCTAATCTTGTAGTTTCAGTTTAGATATTAAGCCTACCTTGACCATGTTTTTCCTCTGTAAGATCAGTTGTGCCTGAGTAAAGGGTCGAACTAGACCGAAAGTGCTTGGCTATCTCGCTTTTCATTTTTTTTCCTTAGTGGCAAAAACCTTGATTTATACATAGCATCACGTTTTATATATTTCGTGAATAAGTTATTCGTATATATATATATATATATATATATATATATATATATATATAGATATATATATATATATATATAATATATATATATATATATATATATAATATATACATATATATATATATATATATATATATATATATATATATATATATATATATACCGAAAACCATAAGGTTTCTCGCAAAATTATCTTTAATACACAACTGGGTGTAACAAATAACACGTGTGCATCATTACACTAAGTGCGGAAATACCCAGGCTTTGAATGTGTTAACATCAAAATAAAGAATTACCGCACGTGTGTCTCATCTCACGTTTCCAACCACTGAATGGCTGGTGAGGGTCTATTGTAGCTCACCCCTTGGTTTCACGGAAAACTTATTGTAAGAGGCGTTCAGTTTCAGGGCGATAAATGATGTAGTAATATCAAACTCCTCCTTAGGGTGAAAAGTAGGGTCAAAAGGGGAAGATAGCAAGAAAAGCTGTAATATCTGAGGGGAAATTCTGTATAGCTATACATGAAAGTAAGTTATTTCTTTGCTTTAGAAGTATTAGAAATCAAAAAGATAATAAAATTTGAAAAGTGATAAAAGACGACTTATTTTTATTTCCAAAGAGAGTAAGAATTCAAAAGAATAAGAATTTATTGTAAGATAAGGATAAATTACACAAATTTATGGGTCAAGTACAGAAAAAACTTATCAGAACATTGTACATTAAGCCTTTCAAAGTTTGTCATGATTACTTCCTAATAGGAGGAAAAAGAGTGAGACTGATAGGTGAGACTGATAGACTTTTTATAAAGCACAGAATCTTAATTTCTTAGGTTTTCCCATAATTTCACTATTGTGACAAAGGTAGAGAATCAGGTGGACTTCCTGGATGTCCATCTAAAATTGCAAAATTATGACATCCATGCCAGTGCATACTTCAAAGCTACCAACTCTGGGAACTGCCTTTACAGTAATAGCTAATGACTGTCTCATTCCCTGAAATCGAACATAGGCTCTTATCTCAGCCTAGCCCTCTCCTATTACTACATACAAGTGGGCCACACACATAAGAATGTACAGATATCCTCCTAACATTGAAGAAGGCATGAAACAAAAACCATTAACCAATGGTACTAACAACAATAAAATGACGTCAATGATGATAACGAAGACACTGTGACTCAGTTCTACATAAACCAGATGAGTGCCACCTATGCAGCAGATGGAAGATTAATCGAAGTTATCTCTGCAAGGGGCGTCCATCTTATTGGTACCGCAACAAGCATAAAAACTGTCGTCTATCACCAATTTAGGAAGACTTCTGATCTACGAAAAGATAAAGTCACCGCAGGGGAAGGAGTTGCTAATCGAAGAGCGTAACATACCGCCTTCAGGATAATGTAATTTAGAGGCAATACCAAGACGAGCATGGCCTCCGTTCTACTACAAAGCTACTAGTTGCTAGTACTAAGACGCTCATTTACCAAAGAAAACCAGACTGACTTTCTATCCTTGAAGCCTTCTACATTTAAAAAATAAGAACAACATAAGTAAGTGATAAGAAGAAAGTTTCATGTTACTCAGGCTGACACATTTCGAGAGCGTACCGACATCGACGGCCATCAGGACCACTGAAGTTCCACAACTGTGTCATCCCTCAAGTAACACCCACCACCTTTCAAAGACGGCCACCGACTCTGCATAATTCGGCTCACCATTTCAAACTAATCACCACCAAGGCCTTCTTATTGCTCAACCTACATTCAGCACCTCATAGAATCTGCATAAATCCTAAGTAACCTCTTTTTTTAATCATTCTTAGCTGATAAAATACTATGTTATTCATTAACGTTACTTAAAATTTAGTTAACTTCAAGAAACTGTAGTCCTTAGATATTTAGACCTCTACAATAACAGAGAGGCCCGAGGACATTCTCCAATATACTACTATTGTTTGGATCAATGGTAATCCTACTTTTCAACATAACATAAAAAAAGATTTAAAACAGTGTCACTCGCTGTCGACCTCGTTTTGATTTATTAATTATGTATCATTCCCATTACATATATATAAACATATGTATATATATGTATATATAATATATATATATATATATATATATATATATATATATATATATATATATATATGTGTGTGTGTATATATGTATATATATATATATATATATATATATATATATATATATATATATATATATATATATATATATATATATATATATATATATATATACTATATATACATACGTTTATATATATGTAATGGGAATGATACATAATCAATAAATCAAAACGAGGTCGACAGCGAGTGACAAGCAGTTGGAGGCAAACACAGGCCAACCTCGAGTGTTAGTGTTTGAAAAACAGCGAATTGGTTAGCGCGCACACAGGACAAATTTTATAAACATATCCGATCACACAAGAGAGATCTCGGAAGCACAATGAGTAGTATGAAGCTCACGTGACTGTGACGTCAGAGGTCAAGAGAGTCCACGTGAAATGGAAAACGCATGAACATCGTAACAGAAAAAAAAGAAGAAGACATTAACGTGTGTAGTTAATGGGGGGAATTATACGACAAACTATGCCATAGGAGGTGCTTGGAGATCCACGGAGAAAAGGTACAGTGAAAGAAACTTTGAAAATTTTTACATATTCCATTGATTTTAGATACTGTGAATGGAAGAAGCATAGAAAAGACTTATAGGACATTTATCCATTGCACTTGTTGATGCATTTCAGTGTTTGATAATTGTGGTTTCTTTATTTCAGGATTGAATCCGTTGCTGCTACTGAAAAATGAATTCTCTGGACTTCAATATGACATATATTCGATAGAGGCCCATAGAGTTATTTTGACAGCAGGGATGGTTCTGTCTAATATGGTTATGTAGGGTCGTAATAGTTCTTTGATGATTTTTGGGATTCTTTACTTCATTTTATCCGATATGATTACGTAGAAGAGTAATGGTGTTTTAATTATCTTTTTGGATTTCTTTAATCCATTTTATTTCGTTTATCGTGTTAGTTATTTTGGGAAATAAAGATTATATTTTCGTATAGAGAGAATTTGAATTCGCCTAAGATTTAATGATTGACTTTCAGCCAGTTACAGGGAGGGAAGGCGATGAGAACCAATAAAGGTAGGTCCCGATATCAGATAGGAGTCCTCTCCTTTTAATTAAATGAGATAATTTTGACACCCGTAACATATGTATATATATATATATATATATATTATATTATATATATATATATATATATATATATATATATATATATATATATCTATATTATATTTATATAAATATATATATATATATATATATATAAATATATATATGTATATATATATATATATATATATAGTATATATATATACCCCGCCATATATATATATATATATATATATAATTTGTATGTAGTGTGACAATATCCTAGTTTTAACATAACAAACAGGACATGGATAATATTATATAATTAAGAAATATTACTATACTTGCCTATCAACTTCTAATCTTATAGTCCATCAAAGTTTTGAGGTGTCTCCTTCAAAATGCCTGCTTTTGTATTTTCTAAACTCAAATTTTCCACTTCTTCAGCGAACATTTAGAACCTGCAATGTTGATGTTTGGCCCATTCATCGTCGTTTTCTCCTGGATGGAGCTGAAAAATATAATATACTAATTACAATTGGTTTTAAAACATTGCGCAAAACTATGATAAGCGACATAAGCCTTTTATGGTTAAGAACCAAATCCTAAGTCATTTTCACTTTTTAAAATGTTTTTTAAATCATATGACATTAAGGACGAGGTATTTAAACAGAAATCTGATGAAATAGTAAAAGACTTGCCTAACTGGAGCTAATTTTCTGATGCACGGAGAAAAAAATCATCAGGAAATTGCTGGATAAAACGTGTGTCAGGGTATCTCTTATTTTTGAATATCAAAGTTTTCATCACGACTTCCCGGAAAGGAAATGAAAAGGATTCAAAATTTCATTACCAGGTACGGATTATAACATATTGCACGGTAACATATTAAGGAAGCGGATTATGAACCATACTCGTAACAAGAATTTTGTGAAATTTGGTATGCAAAGCAAAGCATGGAAAGCTACGGCGTTTTTTGCCACGATTAGTTTTATTTAAAGAAAATGTTAAAAATTCTCTGCATAGCTCCTTAATATCCAATATTTATTCCCCCCCCCCCCCCCCCCCCCCCCCCCCCCCCCCCCCCCCCCCCCCTTTTTTTTTTTTAGCATACGCGCGTTAGCGGGTGTACGCATACTATGTGCGTGTGTGGAAAACCAATAATTGATATTTCACAGACTGTTGAATCTATTAATGTCCATCAACAAATTATGATGATAATTATAATCATTGTTACTTTGAAAATTAAAAGTATACTTGCATGGCATTATATTGGATATTACTGTAGGACTACTTTGAGCAACTCTTGCTTAACGATTTGTAAGGCACGAAGACTCCTCATATAGTAACTAAGTTTTAAATTATTGTGATGGCTGATGTTATTTACAATGTATACTACACAAATTATTATCATTACCATTGTTATAAATATGGATAAGAAGCGGTGAAAAAACGAACACAAAGAGTAAGGTTAACAAATAAAAATAAGACTGAAAGGGATACAGGGGAAAAATTAGAAAAAAATAAAAAATATGAATAAATAAAAACAGAATTTGAATTTTAGGTGTGTGGGTGACTCGAAGATATAGAAAATTGGCCCATTAATATCGGCAGAAGGAAATCTAGCGATTACAGTGGGTCTCAAGTTTTCTTAGATAATTGATATGCCCACGAATTAGGTTTTCTGGTGGTTTTATGAAATTTAATTTCATGAAATTCCTTAATATGGACAAATCCTTAATTATTGAGTAACCTCTAACAAAACATCTACTTTAATCAAGGAAGTTATTCGACGGTGCGTTGGGCTTTAAATATTTCAATTGTAAAGTACAAGATTTTGTACTGCTATCGAAATTTAATTTTTAGCAACACAAGTTCAATTATAGGCATGTACTATAATCTACCCTGATTAGCCAAAATAAGAGAAAACAAAGGTAATACTAATGAAACATTCTTGAACAACAGAAAAAACAAAAGAAAATTCTTATCTCAGAGTGGCAGACATTACTTATTAAAAAAGAAGCTCTTTACCCGAACAAATACGTACGTCTTATTTTTTATTCAACAAAAGTAAACAACGGGAAAAGAAAGTTTTTAAGAGATGACGAGAGAGAGAGAGAGAGAGAGAGAGAGAGAGAGAGAGAGAGAGAGAGAGAGAGAGAGAGAGAGAGAGAGAGAGAGAAAGAGGAGATAACTTACGAATCTTTGCCAGTATACCTATATATCATCTAACATATCCAGCAAATTTAGCTAATCAAGCTTTAGCGTTCAAGTAGCTAAGGGTGATGAACTCTGTTTTTTTTCAGGAAGATGCATATTTCGAAAATAAGCTTAGGCAAATCCGCTTCCGCACGAATGAACCTAAGCAAACGAGATAGCTTAGGATCATAGCAGGAAATCCAGGGTATTATAGCTCTATTTGAATGTAGATATCATTTCAGTTCCAGTTGATAAAAATCATAATTTTGAATACCACCGAGGTTAGTTAATATGGGAAATTTAAATGGAGGCAAACCCAGAAGTTATCATTGAATATATTAAATGGAGGCAAACCCAGAAGTTATCATTGAAAATATCTATGTGAATGTTGCATTACATACGAGGACAAAATATCACCTTCGGTCACACTCAATAAAGGTTCTTATATTCGAGGTAAGAAATATTCCGACGCACCTCAAGTAACATCAGATGCAATACAGGAACACACAAACGCAATCATAGCGGGGAAGCGGCTATACATTCCAACGGGCGTTCCATTAAGACAACAGCTCACATTATCAGTTTATTGAGAGATGTTTCGTGCCCCAAGACATTGGCACATCATCAGTCTGGAATAATTTTTTTTTTTGAACATTAAAACCAAAGTAAAAACTATAACATACAAATATGAATTATTGACAGAAGCTAGCTTATAAGTACTAAACGACTACTTATTAGTTCAGAGGAGAAGAGCGGAATGACTAGAAACGTGAGGACCGACCGAACTACACTGCAGGCCAATGAAAGGGGAGAGGCAGAGACGTAGTAATTGTTTGAATTCGGTGATAGGTGCTTAATGTAAAGTGACTCAAGTGTTGTTAGAATGGATGCTTGGGTTGTTGAGGTAAGGATAGAAAAATATGTTTTTTTCAATACTCGAATACTCGAGTTCGGGATTCGATATCCTAGATCCCGTCCTATAGCTGAGCCCCATGTGACTATAATAACAGACTTGCAACCATCTCCGTGTTGAGCCAATATAAGTAGCAAGGCATCTTGGGCATTCATATTTATAGATTACATTGGACAACATAAAATCTTGCAGCTTATCCTTATAATTGAAGAGGCTGCCTATCTTTTTTGGATTTCAGGGATTAGGGTCTGTCTTAGGAAACCTAATCCTTTTTCTATATTTTTTTTTTTTTTTATATTCAGATTAAATCCTCTTATATATAAAAAATATTATACAAAAAGAATTGGGTTTCCTAAGACTATCCTAAGCCCTGTAAGTCCCCCCCCCCCCCCCCCCCACCCCCCCCCCCCCCCCCCCCCACCCCACTCGACACCCCAAAAAAAGATAAGCTGTCTCCTCAATTATAAGGATAAGCTGCAAGATTTTATGTTGTCAAATGTAATCTATAAATATGAATGCCCAAGATGCCTTGCTACCTATATTGGCTCAGATATGATAATGGCTATAGGACAGGATCTAAGACATCAAATCCCGAGCTCTCGAGTATAGAAACACAATCCTCAAAGTGTAAGATTCCTATTAAAAAAACATTTTTCTATCTTTAACTCAGCAACCCAAGCATCCTTTCTAACAACACTTGAGTCACTTTACATTCCAGACTGATGATGTGCCAATATCTTGAGTACGAAACGTCTCTCAATAAATTGATCATGTGAACTGTTGTCTTACTGGAACCCCTGTTGGAATATATAATATATATATTGTACACATATACATACATACATACATACATACATACATACTTATATAATAAATGCGAACTGATGTGAGAAAGACCAACACTTCAAAGCAAGATAATCTTAATAGGAAAAAAGTTTGTTTCTACGATTGTAATATAAGTTCCATTACCGTGTAGCAAACACTACTGTATGTGCCTGTTAAATATTATACTATACATATATATATATATATATATATATATATATATATATATATATATATATATATATATATATATATATATATATATATATATATATATATATATATATATATATATATATATATATATATATATATATATATATATATATAGGCTGAATAGAAAGACAACAAGACTTTAATCAACCAAGAGAGCTGGCAGGTTTTAGAAGCAGGTATTCAACAACTGACCATATCTAAATACGAGGGTCGTCCGTAAAAGAAGGTTCCCAAAGACTTTTCACAATGAAAAACATGATTATTGGCATTGAATAATACATTTTTGGAAAGCTTAGACTTTTTCCTATATTTTGACATAATCACTTTTGAGATCAATGCATTTTTGCATGCAGTGTACCATCTTCTTTATACCTGAATCGTAGAACTCTGCCGTCGCCTCGTGAAGGTACCCTAAAACCTCTTCTTTCAACTCCTCTCCGGTTCTGAAATGCATTATGGACGAATGTACGTCCGTCTTTGAATTCTCTGCACCATTGGTGCACGTGTTGTATGCTCTTACACTTTTCCCCGAAGACTTCACACAGTTGGGAATAAATGTCCACCAGTGTAGTGTCTTTCGCACACAAAAAACGAATCACAGAGCGTAATTCGCACCTGGCGGGAGAAGCGAGTAGGAGCTCCATCTCTATCGGCAGCCAAGCGAAGGCTGAGCGTCGCAGACAGCTCACCGGAGGGGGTGACTGGGAGACGGGGAACCAAGTTATACGCCAGTGTCACTGGATCCCGCGTAACAGCGTACCTTGCAACTGCAGCTCCTTGAGAACCTTATTATACGGACAACCTAAGTAATTAACCAGCTAGAGGAAACATCAACAGAGTATGACAAACCACCATGTATGGCATTTGTAGACTATTAGAAAGCTTTTGATTCTGTCAAAACTTCAGCAGTAATGAAAGCCCTTACTGAAAGCCCTTCAAAAGCAGGGAATAGATGAATCTTATGTTAGAACGCTTGAAGATATCTATACAGGTAGTACAGCAATCCTAAAACTATATATTACATAAAAGACAGTGAAAAATTTCAGATTGAGAAAGGAGTTAGACAGGTAGACCCCATCTCTCCTAAATTATTCACAGCGTGCCTAGAAGAAGCTTTTAAGAATTTAGATTTGCAGATGACATAGTTCTACTCAGCGAATCAGGGGAGGAATCACAAAAGATGATAGAAGACTTGAATAGAAAAAGAAAAAATGAAAGGCTGAAAATTAATATGAGTAAAACTAAGATAATGTTCAATGAAAATGCAGAGACAACAAATAAGGGTTATGACGAACCTCTAAAGACTGTTAAGGAATATAAGTATTTAGGACAGTGTTTCTCCAGTACATGAGACCAAAATTAAAAGAAGGATAAGCATCGGATGGAGAGCTTTTGGTAAACAAAATGAGATCATTGAAGGTAAAATGCTACTTTCTCTAAAAAGAAAAGTATTTAATCAGATGGTCCTACCAGTATCAACTAATGCATCAGATACTTAGAACATAAGCTACCTACCACTCAAAGAGCTATGGAAAGAATAATGATGGAAATAAAACTAAAAGAAGGAAAAAGAGCAACATGGATACAGGAGCAAACTAAAGTAGAGGATATTCTAACAACAAGTAAGAAAAAGAAATGGGCGTTGGCAGGACATATAATGAGGTCAGATAATAGACGGACGAAAAGAACAACAGAATGGGTCCCTAGAGTTTGCAAACGAAGCAGGGGAAGGAAGAGAAGACGATGGATTGACGAGTTAAGAAAATTTGCTGGTATAGTATGGCATAGAAGAACCATAAAGAGAAGGGAGTGGAAGGGCATGTCAGAGGCCTTTGTCCTGCAGTGGACTAGCCCTTATTGCTAATCTTGTAGTGTCAGTTTGGATATTAAGCCTTCTTTTGACTATGTTGTCCTCTGTAAAATCAGTTTGCATTCAGTAAAGGGTCCAAATAGGGCCGAAAGTACTCGGCTATCTCGCTTTTTCATTTTTTCCTTCGTGGCAAAAAACCTTTATTTATATATATATGTATTATTATATATATATATATATATATATATATATATATATATATATATACATAATATATTATTATATATAATATATATATATATATATATAATATATCATATATGAGTATTATATATATATATATATATATATATATATATATATATATATATATATATATGTGTGTGTATAATATATTTATATATATATATATCATATATATATCTATATAATATATATATATAATATAATATATTATAATATATATATATAAAATATATATATAAACTATATATATATATATATATATATATAAATATATATATACTATATATATATATATATAAAATCTATATATATATATATATATTATATATAAATATATATATATATCATATATATATATGATATATTATATTATATATATCACTAATATATATATGTATATATATATATATATATATATATTTATAAGAAGCAAAATCGTAAAGGCAGTCAAATATGAAAAGAATTACACTGAAGGACAAATTGGCAAGACTATCTTAAAATCCCAGTCACTCTTAGTCATAAAAGAGACCTCGGCTCTATGATGAAACGAAGGGGGGGGGGTGGGAGCGATAACCGAGCTGAGCCAAAACATATATGAAACGAGAATTTAAACTGATGAGTTTCCAACAAATATTTCTGAGCTCTTAGAGTCTTAAAAGAGATCATTTCGTTTCACGCAAACGCTTCCTTCCTCGACCCAGAGAAAATGAGGCCATTCTCTCGTTCGATTCAGTGGATTACTTCCAGTTCTGAGGAGTGCACGGTTCCTTCCTTTTGGGAATGTGAGGAAGGGAAATAGAGGAAGTATTTCCCACTATTCACGAAAAATTGGAGCTCGATTAAGAGAATGGCACTGTGTCTTTCTTTCTGGTTTGAATTTCACTCTTTCTTTTTCTTATTTTGCATCTATGATCATTACAGTAACATTCTGAGTATGATTTTTTTTATTCCTCTTTTTCCTACTTTCCTAACTAAATTTTCCCCAGATTTTCTATTTAGCTCCTCTCTTTTTACAGCAGGGACTCCCTGTCGCTAAGTACGAATTCAACGTATAGTTCGTTTTATTTTTTTTTCTGTTCCAACGACGGCTATTCTTTACTAATTTACTTATAATTTACTTATAAGACAATTACGAATCTGAGATATCATTGTTCTGTGATAATTGTCGTAATGAAAAGGTAATGAATGAAAAGGAACCAAAGAAAATTTGGGTGAAAATGGCGTTCTAAGGTTTCAGTGACAACTCAGAATAGTGAGGAACTAATATTCAGTAGTTTATGAAAAAATGCGATGGTATCGCTTCATGACCATTACCACGCTTTGTAACTATTCACCTCCCTCCCTATCACTCGAAACCACTTCTTTTTCACTCTTTTTTTATTCTCCTTTAAATCTGGGAGGGACTTTTACTTATAGATGCTAGGGGGGCGAGGAGGGAAAGACCAACTCTTAGAGGGGACGTGGTAATAAAAAGGTTAAGAACCACTGGATTATATATGAATATTTTTTAATCGTACCCAAACCATTATTCAAAGGAGGGTCATGCGTAGAGCTCTGATGAAATAAAGACCTTATGAAGGTAAGGAGAGAAACAAGATGTGAAAGAAAATTTATCAAAATAAAATATAATGCCACAACTGAACTCTATTACTGAAATTATAGTTTAGGCGAGTAAATGGATAACTGAATGTAGCATTTGCTTAAATGTTTTGTTCCTAGTAAATTTGTACTAATGACTGTGGTCGTAAAAGTTATATCTACTGATCCAACCTATCATTTTAATGAGGCTGAACTACTGTTAAAAGATTGCTCTACAAGTCATGATGCCATACATTTAAGAGGGCAAAACATTTCCATAATACTTGATGTCTAACGATATTTTGTTTCATCATCATAGGAAAACTGTGAATTAAATCAAATTAAAAGGTAACAATCAGCAATATAACAATTTGATTAAATTTAATATAATTATTGTATATATGCAGCTAACATTCTTGTTCGTAGTATTAATAGATTATGTAGGCTTTTATTGTTAAATCTAAATTACTACTCAAACTGCCCCAAACAATTGCCATAAAACAATTATTGTCAACAATTCAACCTAATGAACTTTCTTCGAGCTTATAATACGCATCACTTCAGAAAAAAAAGTAAAGAAATATATATTCAATTATGCTTCAATTTTTTCGAATCATATTTTAACTTTAATTCCTATTATAGTTCCATAAGATTTAGCGTTTCTGGTTTTTAGTTTAAAAAACATAGCATGTGTCAAAAGAGTTGGAAATAGCTGTAATTCCGGCTCAAACTGAACCATGTTATTTTAAAAAGCGAAAGTCCTAAATATTGCACAAACAGTAAATCCGGCTGTTGAATAAACAGTGAATTAAGATTTGCAAGTATTGAATTACTCTTCAACATATGAAAAAAATACGCATCCAATAAAATTGATTGCTTTTTTTTAAGAACTATGCATGGACTACCTTCCTTACTTTCCTGTGTAAATAAGGTAATAACTTATTTAATAGAAATCACCCATGGAGCAATAATTTACATAAAACGCCATAAATAAAAAGGGCACATGTTCCCGCTTTTGTCTCTGTCTGTCTTTTCTGTCTACCTCTAACTCACTCTCTGTACCTATTTGTGGTAGACCAATAGTCTTTCATTTAAGGAGAAGGCATGACACTGGCAAGGTCTTCCTTAATGATTTGCAGAAAACCCGAAGGTTTTCTCAGGTGCCACCTGGCGCCCTCTTCATCAGGATGGTAGGAAGTGGATATAATAATATATATATATATATATATATATATATATATATATATATATATATATATATATATATATATATATAATAATATATATATATATATATATATATATATATATATAATATATATATATATATATATATATATATATGTATGTATATATAATTATTATCTATATATATATATATATATATATATATATATATATATATATAAGTAAAAAAAATAGACTAACTCTCCTTTAGTAAACTGCGTTATCCAGATATATTTGGGAGTAAAATATAAGCTCTATTGGAACAAGAGAATGACGTCCAGAGAATCAAGAGTATTTTAATTTCATCTCTAAGACAATTTCCGAATCAGTTTTCCTTTCATTCACCTAATGGAACTAACGTTAGTTCCGAGTATACGTCAAATATCCCGTTTTGACGGTATTAAGTTAACTATGAATGATAAAGAAATATATCCTTCCAAGGAGACCGATCTACCTATACGTGGAACACTTACCGTCTCTGACATTTGCATTCAGTTATACACCTTATTTCAGAGGGATTAATGTAGTAATAATAATAATAATAATAATGTACCTTAGTCAACATACAAAAAGGCAAAGTAACAAGGACTGAAGGGATAAAGCTTCCAGATGGGAATAGCATCAAACACATAGATAGGACAAGATGCAAATACCTGGGGATAATAAAAGAAGAGGATATAAAACACCAAGAGATGAAGAACACGATTAAGAAAGAATATATGCAGAGACTTAGGCGATACTCAAGTCAAAATTCAACGCCAGAAATATGATGAAAATCATAAACGCATGGGCAGTACCAGTATCAGATACAGCGCAGGAGTGGTGGAGTGGACGGAGGCTGAACCCCGCAGCATAGACTAGAAAACTAGGAAACAGACAATAAATGAAGCACTACACCCAAAAGTAAATACAGACTATACATAACAAGAAAGGAAGGAGAAAGAGGACTACTACGCATAGACAACTGCATCAACAACGACAGCATAGCACTGGGTATGACACAAAAAACCAGAGGGAGAACTCAAGAAGGAAACAGAAGGAATGCTAACTGCGGCACAAGATCAGGCCCTAAGAACCAGACATGTTCAAGGAACAATAGATGGAAATAACATCTCACCTATATGCAGAAAGTGCAATATGAAAAACGAGACCATAAACCACATAACAAGCAAATACCCAGCACGTGCAGAGAACCAGTACAAAATACATGATTCAGTAGCAAAAGCCCTTTACTGGAGCCTATGCAAGATACAGAAGATATATGGGGCAGAGGAAAACACCATCACCTTCCTAAAAAATACAATGAGCAACTGGAGTACAGTATTCACCAGCTCTGGGATAAGACTGGGAGAGGTTAATATCATGAGAGGGGTCTTTCAAGACTCACAGTCCCCACTACTCTTCGTAGTAGCCATGATTCCCATGGCAAAAGTACTACAGAATATGGATGCTGGGCACCAACTAGAGAAAAGAGGCAACAGAATTAACCATCTGATGTTCGTGGGCGACATCAAGCTATATGCTAAGAGCATGAAAGAAATAGATACCCTAATCAAGACTGTAAGAATTGTACCTGGGGATATCAGGATGGAGTTTGGAATAGAAAAATGTGCCTTCGCAATATACAAAAAAACCAAAGTGACAAGGACTTAAGGGATAAAGCTTCCAGATGGGAATAGCATCAAACACATAGATGAGATAGGATACAAATACACAAATACCTGGGAATAATAGACCAAGAGGATATAAAACACCAAGAGATGAAGGACACGATCAGGACCGAATATATACACATACTTAAGGCGAAACTCAAATCAAAACTCAATGCTGGAAATATGATGGAAGCCCTTAACACATGGGTAGTACCGGTAATCCGATCCAGTGCAGGAGTAGTGAAGTGGACGAAGCCTGAACGCCGGAGCATAGACCAGAAAACTAGGAAACACAGTGACAATATACAAAGCACTACACCCTACAGCAAATACAGACAGGCTATAAATAACACGAAAGGAAGGAGGGAGAGGGCTCTAAGCATAGAGGACTGTGTCAACACTGAGGGCAGAGAACTGGGGCAATATCTGAAAACCAGTGAAGTCGAATGGCTAAGGGGTGCATGGGAAGAATGACTGATAAAAGTAGATGAAGACCCAGAAATACAGAGACAGAAGAACGACAAACAGAACAAAGGAATGACACAACAAACCAATGCACGGACATTACAAGAGGCAGATTTAAGAAGTGGCCAGCTATGAAACAGGCAATGGCTACAGAGGGGAGAACTCAAGAAGGAAACAGAAGAAATGCTAACTGCAGCACAAGACCAGGTCCTAAGAACCAGATATGTCCAAAGAACGATAAATGGGAATAACATCTCGTCCATATGCAGGAAGTGTAATATGAAAAACAAGAACATAAACCACACACCAAACAAATGTGCGGCACTTGCATAGAACTAGTACAAAAAGAGGCACGATTCAGTAGCAAAAGTCCTGCACTGAAGCCTGTGCAAGAAACACCAGCTACCTTGCAGTAGTAAGTGGCACAAACACCAACCTGAAGGAGTGATAAAAAAATGATCAAGCAAAGATCATCTTGCAATATGGTATCAGAACAGATAGGGTGATATGTGCTAATAGATCAGACGTAACGTTGATCGACAAAATAAAAAAAAATGTATCACGCATTAGTATCACAATACCATGGGACACCAGAGTAGAAGAGAAAGAGAGAGAGAAAATTGATAAGTATCAAGGCCTGAAAATAGAAATAAGAAGGATATGGGATATGCCAGTGGAAATTGTACCCATAACCGTAGGAACAATTAGCTCAATCCCAAGATCCCTAAAAAGGAACTTGAGAAAACTAGATGCTGAATTAGCTCCAGGACTCATGCAGGAGTGTGTGCGCCTAAGAAAAGTGATGGACTCCTAAGGAGACAGGATGCAACCCGGAACCCCACACTATAAAAACCAACGAGTCGAATAGGATAAATGTGATACCCCAAAAAATAAATAAATAAATAAATAAATAATAATAATAATGGTTATACGACTACCTACAGGATACAAAGGATACAAACACCTACCCGTCCATCAGAAAATCTGCAAAAAGAAGAGTAGGGGCAGAAAAGACCGCTCCTGATAGGCAAAATGGTAATGAAGAACAGTAAGGTAAGGGAAGGAAAACCAACCTAAGAATAACATGGATTGACTACAAGAAAGCCTTCGACATGATACCACACACGTGGCTAATAAAATGCCTGAAAACATATGGAGCAGAGGAAAACACCATCAGCTTCCTGAAAAATACACGCAACTGGAATACAATACTTAAAAGCTCTGGAATAAGACTAGCAGACGTTAAAATTAGGAGATGAATCTTCCATTGCGACTCACTGCCCCCACTAATGTTCGTAATAGCCAAGATTCCCATGACAAATATAATGATGCTGGGTACCAACTCAAGAAAGGAGGCAAAAGAATTAACCATCTGATGTTCATGGACGACATCAAGCTATATGCTAAGAGCATGAAAGAAATAGATACCCTAATCAAGACTGTAAGGATTGTATCCAGGGGCATCATGATTGAGTTTGGAATAGAAAAATGTGCCTTGGTCAACATACAAAAAGGCAAAGTGACAAGGACTGACGGGATAAAGCTACCAGATGGGAATAGCATCAAATACATAAATGAAAAAGGATACAAATACCTGGGAACAATAGAACGGGGGGATATAAAACATCAAGAGATGAAGGACACGATCATAGGAAAGAATATATGTAGAGACTTAAGGCGAAACTGAAATCAAAACTCAACGCCGGAAATATGATGAAAGCCATAAACACATGAGCAGTATATACCAGTAATCAGATACAGCGCATGAGTAGTGGAGTAAAGGAAGGCTGAACTCCATAGCATAGACCAGAAAACTAGGAAACACAATGACAATACACAAAGCACTACACCCAACAGCAAATACAGACAGGGAGGAGGGAGAGGGCTCTAAGAATAGAGGACTGTGTCAATATCGAGAGCAGAGCACTGGGGCAATATCTGAAAACCAGAGAAGACGATTGGCTAAGGATGGGAAGAAGGACTGATAAAAGTAGACAAAGACCCAGAAATATACAGACGACAGGAGAGTGACAAACAGAACAGAGGAATAGCACAACAAACCAATGCACGGACAGTACGAGGCAGACTAAAGACCTGGCCAGGGATAAAACATGGAAATGGCTACAGAGGGGAGAACTCAAGAAGGAAACAAAAGAAATGCTAACTGCAGCACAAGACCAGGTCCTAAGAACCAGATATGTCCAAAGAACGATAAATTGGAATAACATCTTGTCCATATGCAGGAAGTGTAATATGAAAAACAAGACCATAAACCACATAGCAAGCAAATGTACGGCACTTGCACAGAACCAGTACAAAAAGAGGCATAACTCAGTAGCAAAAGCCCTTCACTGGTGCATGTGCGAGAAACACCAGCTACCTTGCAGTAAAAAGTGGTACGAGCACCAGCCTGTTAGACTGATAGAAAACGATCAGGCAAAGATCATCTGGGACTATGGTATCAGAACAGATAGGGTAATAGGTCCAAATAGGCCAGACGTTGACGTTGATTGACAAAACCAAGAAGAAAGTATCACTCATTGATGTCGCAATACCATGGGACACATGAGTATATATATATGAGAAAGAAAGAGAAAAAATTGATAAGTATCAAGACCTGAAAATAGAAATAAGAAGGATATGGGATATGCCAGTGGAAATTGTACCCATAAGCATAAGGACACTAGGCTGGATCCCAAGATCCCTGAAAAGGAACCTGAAAAAATTAGATGCTGAAGTAGCTCCAGGACTCATGCAAAATAGTGTGCTCCTGGAAACAGCGCACACAGTAAGGAAAGTGATGGATTCCTAAGGGGGCAGGATGCAACCGGAACCCCAAACTACCCACTCCAATAGGATGACTGTGAATAATAATAATAATAATAATAATAATAATAATAATAATAATAATAATAATAATAATAATAATAATAATATATTCCATGATCGTTTAACATAAAAATGAAAGTGAAAAAACATACATGAGAAAAATTGCACTGAATCCATGATCAACCATTCGAACTTATAGATCGGAATATAGAGATCTGTTTAACAAATTAGGAAACAGGTGATGAATTTCACTATGGACAATCAGGCGTATAGTCAACTGATGGTGAAAAAATTTTACTTGATATGAGCGTTATAGTAATTGGTTGACTAAAGCTACAACAACCACTTTACATTTCAAAAACGGAATAGCATGATGAGAAATGTTTGAAAAATAGCCTAGATTAATGCCATTTGAGTCTACACTTCAATAAGTTTTATATGTACAATAACTGGCCATTTTTTGTTAACTACACTTAAAATTTTCTATTGTGCTACAAATAGCTCATTCATATACTATACAAAATGACTGCGAGAATTGGAATTCAACAAATTGTTGATGAGCCACCAGTGTAGGTTTGTAAACCTGCTATTAATATGAAATTTTTTTGCGCAGGGGTTCACTGATAATATAACCTATAAGAGCACGAAAGAGCCCATGTATATTGTCGATGACTGAATACATGAAGTACATGACGTACAATGATTCATCTTATTAACAGTATATCACCTCTGTCAGGGAGTTATGCATCTAAGTAGAAAACTTAATCTTCGGAAACTAACTCTTAAGAAAAATTAATTTCATTTTAATTTTAATACATTGCACTAATTGCTGGTACACAAAGCTAATATGTGTTCTCTTTTCTTGAGAAACTCATCTCCAATTACTTTCTGTTAGCTTAAATTAGACCACACCGCGAGAAGGGATGGAAGAGGAAAGCGGTAATAGGAGGATGAGGGAGGAAGGGAGTGAAAGGGTGATTGGGGATGGAATGGGAGGGAAGTGGGAAAGGGAGGAGAGGAGGGAGGGGGATGGAAACCCCAGAAGGCCCCGGAATTCCCAGAAACCTTCGGATTTCCCAGATGCCTCCAGGATTCCCAGTGAGCATTCAAACAGACAGACAGAGTTTTAGTATTATATACTGGCTGACCAATGCCTGGGAATACCCTGAATGACAGTCAATCATTTACCTTAGAAAGGAAGCAACCCATGGTGTAGTTTTGATAAACATGTCCCCGCTAAACCAAAACACACCCCACTAATCCTAAACACATCCACAACTAAACCTAAACACTCATCCCACCAAAACTAAACACACCCTCCACTAAACATAAACGACCCTCCCTCTACACCTAAATGCACCCTTCACTAAACTTAAACCCCCACTAAACCTAAACACACACTTCCCGCAAAATCTAAACACACCCCTCACTAAACCTAAACACACACACCCAATAAACCTTAACAAACCCTTCATTACACCTAAATGTACCCCCTTTAACACAAACACATAGCCCTACTGAAGCTGAACGCTCCCTATTAAATCTAAGCACGCCCCCACTAAACCTAAACACACCCTCAATCAAAACACACCCCTCTAAACATAAAAACCCCCTTCTTAACTGAAACACCCCACTAAACCTAAGCACGTCCCAATAAGCCAAAACAAACATCCCTCACTATACCTAAACACACCCTCCCTAACCCAGAACACATCCCACTAAGTCTAAACACACCAACCACTAAACCATAACACCTGGCCTCCTAAACTCAGATAAAACAAACAAAATATAAACACACTACCAATTAAACCTAAACACGCCCCACTGAACGTAAACACTCTGAATCGTAACACACCCCCATTAAACGTAAACACATCCCCCACTAAACCTAAACCTAAACACAACCCCACCAAACCGAAACACACTCCCACTAAACCTAAATATATCCCTTCCACTAAACCTAAATGCACCGTCTGCTAAACCTAAACACCCCTCCCACAAAACCAAATTGCTCCTTCCACTACACCTAAACACTCCTCCCGCCAAACGTAAGGGCACCCTTTCCTCCAATAAACATAAACATGCCTCCCACTAAACCTAAACTCACGGCACCCACAACACGTAAACACAATCCCTAAACCTAAGTGAACCCCGGCTATACGTAACCTCACTCCCACTAAACCTAAGCACAACCCTCAATAAACCCAAATTCACTCCCATTGTAGAGAAGGGGACGGGTATGAAAGAGGGAAGGAAGGGGAGGAGTGAGGGGAAGGGGAGGAGGAAGAGGAAGGGGAAGAGGAGGAATGCATTCAAGCACACAAACTTGACAGATTTTTAGTATTGTAAAACAGATATAAATACGTATATAAAGTGTATACTCACTTCGTTAATAATAATGAACGTGGCGCAAGCAGTATTATATTAAGTAAAATAATATCAATGTACGTGCTCGTAAGTTTCTTACGAGTTATATTGATTAACTTGCTTGCTTGTATTGCTTATATGGTGTTTCTACGTTGCATGGAACCAGTGGTTATTCAGCAACGGGACCAACGGCTTTACGTGACTTCCGAACCACGTCGAGAGTGAACTTCTATCACCAGAAATACACATCTCTCATTCCTCAATGGTATATTGATTAAGTACGAGAAATCATAAGGAAATGATTAAAGGAACGTTTTGAAACTGACAACAAACAGCACAGAAGTAAACAATCCCATAATTTATATACCACATTAATTACAAAGTCAACGGGCACCACCAGCCCCGTTTACGAGGGAAGGGGGGAGAGGCAGGGGATGGAGAAGGATAGCAGGAGGTCGAGGTAAGGGGAGGGTGAGGGGAGTTGAAGGGGAAGGGAAGAGTGAAGGGAAGGAGTTAGGAAGGGTGATGGGAAGGGAAGGGGATGGCGGGGAGTGAAGAGGGAGGGGGAGGGATGGAAGTGGAGTGGATGATACGGGGGAAGGGGATGGAAGGGGAGGGGATGGAAGGAGAGTGAAGAGGGAGGGGGGGACCAGAGGCATCCTAATGCTGAAGTGCTCACCCGACGAAATCGAATGTGACAACGGTTTCTGACAAGATCTAACGTTGTTTACAATTGGTATCTATTAAGCGGCCCACACACTGGTCAAATTTTTGGTCCAATATTTTGATGTCAAATTATTTGACATGAATTTGATCGTGTGTGGTGTAATTTGATGGCCTAAAAGGTTTGATGTCAAATTTTTTTACTGATCTGATTTCAGTAGATATTTTTTTATTTTCCAACGTCAAATAATTTGTGCGTGTGTGGTACCTAGCAATAATTTGCGCAAATTAGTTAGTGATTAGACATAATCTGAAGAGGACGTGCGCGGCTCATCGTCATCATGGCTCCAACAAAACATGAAAAGATTTCTTCTTGAGCTTAATGATGTTTATAGAAGTTTACCACAACTTTGGAACATTAAAAGTGAGTGTTATAGTGACAGAAATAAAAAGAGATGGCATATGAGACTCTTCTACAGAAATTCCTCTCTCTCTCTCTCTCTGTAAATCTTATTCATTCCATCTTGATGCTTAAGACAATATCTTTTTATGTCTTATTCACTTTCCTCGTGCTGAAGTCCTTCATTTATATATATATATATATATATATATATATATATATTATATATATATATATATATATATATATATATATATATATATATCTATATATAAATATACATATATGTTATACCTATATCATTTAATAAAGGAGCATGACCAAATCGTTCACGACACAAATACCATTGCTGGGCCCACTTTCGTCCCTTTCGTTTGTGTGTGCGCTTCAACGCTAAGCCAAGAGCCAACGCTGTATATGCATCCATGATGACACTCGGGAGCAAAATGAAAAATTTGATGAGAAGTTTGAGCGTGTAGGGCGAACGTCAAACCGTCAAATAATTTGACATAAAAAATTTGACCAAAATTTGAGCGTGTGTGGGCCGCTTTACATATCACTTATTCTAGTTGTTCAGACGCATGGAATTGGACAGGCTTAAGTAAAAATATTTATCTTTAAACAGCAAACGTCTGGTTTTCCTGATCAAATTTAACACACCTTAAGTGCTAATGGTTGAACAAGAGAAAAAAAAATATTTTGGCTAGTAACGCCTAATATTCACTATATAAGTCACTTTTCAAGCACATTCAATGATTCAATGTGTTCAAAATAAAGACAAGCTATCGTTTTTCAGGTGACAACTATATACTGTTTTGTTTTGTTTTCTTTGGAGGTGAAATTCAGTCGAAGTTTTACGAAAGCGTAGTTCCCATGTCATAAGCACGTAGCGTTTTTCACGAAAGCTTGCTTTTTTTTTTTTTTTTTTTTTTTTTTTTTTTTTTTTTTTTTTTTTTTTTTTTTATTTTTTTTTTTTTTTTTTTTTTTTTTTTTTTTTTTTTTTTTTTTTTTTTTTTTTACTCAAAAGAGCGGCTGAAATTTGTAGGTATCATAAGCGCTGTAGCCAATTCACTGTCTTCTGCCCTCTGCTCACTCGGGGAGGTGGGACTAGGATTTTGAACTTTTTTTTTATTCCAAAATGCAATACATAATATTTACAAAATATGTACATTACAAAATAGAAAAAAAAAGTCTCTTTCCTGTCTGTTCTAATTCTACCTTCACATTTCTTTACATCTCCGAGAAATACTACATTATACACCCGTCGTTCAGTAAATTCTCCACCTTTGTTGGTCTCAGAAACAGTAAAATCCATCGTCAAATACAGTTTTAAAATCTTGTACGATCTGCCGATTCTACTTCACCTACATTACTTATTTATTATGTGCATTTGTGTGCAACTAATTTAGCATAAAAACATGTCATTCGTATGTGTCTCATAGTCGGTTTTATTTCACTGTCCACCCACGGGTGATGATGTGGCACATGTGCATTGGGCCGACCTGACTCTCTGACACAACGTTTCCGATATTGGCTCACTGCGATAAATACTAAACTATTTCTGTATTAACTTATTTAATTGATTAAAAAGAATCTTCGCCCTTTCTTGTATTAATAAAGCATAAACATTACCATTAGTACAGCTATGGAACAATAAAGACCAGCTCCAATCAGTGTACCCCGATCGAAGACAATCGAACGATGTATTTTCAATTAAAATGGTTCATATCTCAATAGTATAGTCCAGGCTACACTTACAAATATGTTAACAAATCACAACCTGCGAAAATCATAGGATTTTCTTATCATTCAAACTTTATTCTATGTACAGTTTCACTGGAAGCACATAAAAATAACTTTATTACGATGCCAAAGTAATATCCACGTCAGTAAAGTGAAAATTAACCTTATATATTGTTTACCGGTTGAACAAGTGCATGAACCAAAGGCGCTAGACTCAGAGCCGTGGCTAGACCTATACGACGGCTTCACTAAATAATTTATTTTACTGGATTTCTTTTAAACACACGTTCATTCCATTTCTGTCAAATTTCATTTTTGGTTGTAAGCATTACTATTTTTTCATTCTCAGTATCGTTCTAATGCCTAACAATTAAAAAAAAATGTGTGTATAGGGTACCTTTTTAATATGCCTTATCTATGGCATTAACACTAAGGATGGAGCAATTATGATTTATATGCTCAAGAAAAAATAAATAAAATATGCCCAGTATTCTGAAAATAACCACCACAAGTCATCATGCTACGTATCACCGGAAAATTCCCCGCCATCCAGTCAATGCTGCAGTGGCTGTTTGTTCCATTCATATCCCCCATGCCATGCACCAGGCAGCCTCATAGACAATATTTCAACCTACTTCGCATATTAACCTACTTATGTAATCTACATGCAAGAATTTATTAAAATACCTTTACCTTTTACTCGCACTCGCATAGCCAGGTGTCTTTTTAGTTACACAAAAGGTGATACAGTCGTGATTTAAAGTCCATTGTCTGTTTGCGTTTGATATTGTAATGTAGAATACATCCTTCTAGGGCAATATACAATACGAAACGTTCATAAAGGCCTATAACAGAATTTCTTGCAATTCACTTTCAAAGCATAAAGGTAATCATACTGTTTTACATATCCATGGAATAATTTGCCACTTCATATTCATCACATTCATGTGTTTTACTAACAATCACCTAGGCCTAGACCTATGCAATGCTGTTTTATCGGTTTTCATTTCCCTACTCTGGCCTGTAATGCTTTAAAACATTTATGAGTTGTAAAAAGGAAATAACTTCATATTTTGGCTTTATACAATGACAAATGAAGCACGCAAAATATATCACAGGCGGTATACGGTAGTAACCAAACCCCGCCAGAAGTCTCTCCACTTTGATCATCTTGAACTGGGCTGACATTCAAGGCTGAAATGCATTTTTCTAATACTTTGCGACCGTTAATCTTTCTATGCAATTGCTGAAACGCATCACCGAATTACGAGAAACATAGCATGTATTCAGTCAGACCTCATAGGCTGATTTATAATGCAAAATACCTACTTCACAAGCTGGTGCCTGCTCCCGAAAACATTGTTGAATAGACCTTCTCGGCAGACTCACTCACATTCCACTGCAACACCAGAAGACGCTGCTCTGGCTGCGCTTTTTTCGTTTCTGTATGCTAGCACAAAGCGTTCATGAATTACGTGAATCACATATATTGTAATATTTCGGTCTCAAACACCGCTAAATACGGCAAAACACGTCTCACAGTACCAGACAAGACAAAACACATGGCTGACTAAACCAACACTGAACTGAACTAAACTAACGCTCTCAAGGCTTATTGGTTATTATGCCATGCGTTGGAGTGAGACAGCCAATAGCAAATAGCAGGGCAGCATTCTGGTGATGAGTCGTCAGGCCACCACACTTAGCTATGTAGCAAGACGCCGGTTTAGAAAATTAACGATCTTTATATATATATATATATATATATATATATATATATATATATATATATATATATATATATATATATATGTGTGTGTGTGTGTGTGTGTGTGTGTGTTTCTCCGTGTGTATGTACACGGGAGCGCTCCCGGACCTCGTGAATACGAGTGAAAAGGATGTAATCATATGCTTGAAAATTCAGAACCCATCCAAATTTGCAGACAATACTGCTGGCGAGTTTGACACCACCTAATCGCCAAAGTCAGACAAAACATGAATACTTGATATTATGAAATCAATGGAAAGTGATGGTGTGACTGTAATCTAGAGGATCATTGAAATGGATTCATTAGAGCTTTTATTTGGTAGTCGATGCTTTACATAATGGAAAAAAAAATCCCAGGAGCCCCAATGCATTCAAGGTTTTTATTGGATTAACATGAAATGCAAAAGGCTTACCTGTCTTGTATGTAATCTTCTTTTTTTCGTTCTTTTTTTTATTAAGTAGCATTACAGTATAATCCAAATTAACAGCCGGAGTTAAACTGGTAATTATGTGTCCTATCGTTGTTGCAATGGGCTTAGAGTTATTTTGCTGATTGACGACTAGTCTTATAACACGGATATGATTTTATTTTTCATTTCGTGTTACTTTTAATTTAAATTCATTAGTTTTAGTTCTTATGTTTTCAAGTGATTCCAATAGCTTTTTATATCACTTTCTTCCTTTGATGACTTTGCCTTTTTAAATCGATTGCAAATAGCTTTAACTAAAAAGGTCACTAATAAAATTATCCACGTAGGGGTGTTGTGCCGTCAGTGTTCCTCAAGCGGTGCACCGTAGGCATTACTTCATGTGCAACTGCGAAGTTTTGCCTCTGTTACACGTTTCAAACCTTATTGTGAATTCTATTTCAGCACTGAACGACCTCATAGGTACCAGCGCTTGGTCATTGGCCTAAATGCTTTCATCCAATCCAGTCCAACTAATGAAATTTTGAATTGCTTTCAAATATGATCAGAAATTATTTGTAAGTTAAAACAAATTAACATGGATACTTCATTAGCCCTGAGCCTCCCAAACAGAACTTACCAGCATTTACACAGTATTTTTTTTATTACTTCATTACTTTGTTGATTTTTCTACCATGCCTGTATTAGACAGGGTTTAATTGTTTTATGAAAATTCAAGTTTAAGTTAGCCTGAAAATTAAATGGAATTTCCTCTGGATGTGAGATTTCTTATATGAGCAAAAGTAGTCTACCCTATAGAGCATTTGGTTTTTATTACATTTTGTTGCTTATGAGATTTTGCCACTTATCAGGCTAGACTTCACAAACATTTGGTAAAATGAGGGCATATTCGCCTACTGTATAGTACGTCATTGTATGCCTACCAATTGTCAGTATGTGCGTTGCTATTCTGCTGTGTTCCAGCTTGCTTAGGTTGCTGAATCGTTCCGTTGTTAAACATCAGTTATTCTTTCTTAATCACAAAAGGGGTTTCATCTGTAGAAGCGTGATCTGCAAGCTTTCGTCTGCTTTATATTCTCCATACTTAACATAGATGAAAAGTCTGGGAATAATAATGCCCACAATTATAACAGTATTAAAAGAACATTATAGAAGTACTGCAATTAGTTTGATATATCCATGTTCATTAAGAGTTTAAAGTCTTGAAAACGCCCCAATTTCTGCATTTTCCGATAAATTACAATTTTCATGACTGAAATATTAATATTATCTAAAACAATGGAGAAAAAAAAATCCCGACTCTGATGTACTACAACGTAACTCGAGCCATATTATATGAGAATCTGAAACCAATTCTTTCTGTGGGTTTTGGTGGACGCCGTTATAACTTGTGTTTATTCTAATTATTTAATTTTACCGTATCTTTAATACTGGGTTGTTTCTGGGGCCTGCCCTGCATTGGCATGGATGTTCTTTGCAACAACGTTCCCCTAGTATTCTCCAATTATGTATTCTACCTCCTTATGTGTTGACATTTTCAAACTTTTTTCTCGAGACTCGAAATTATTTGTGACAGTTAAAGCGGTTTTTTTTTTTTTAATACTCACAATAACCGAACGATTGGTAAATTGGGCTTTCCCTGCCTAGTAGAATATGATGCTTAATCAAAGGCTTCAGTCACTAGCATTAGCGCTTTCGAGTGGGTATTCGACTTTCGCGGCTTAATTTTGGTGCTAACTTCTAATCTCTATAGTCGAAATTATTGAGATTATTCATCATCAACATCCGAAGAAAAATAAAAGAAACAAATAAAGAGCAATGACACGGAACTGATTTTGGAGTTGTAATAGCATAATATATGGTATGATAATAATTGCTTTTGACTAGTCCTACATTCATGAACCTTGGGAGAGCATAACCACCCTATGTTTATGCTCTCTAGCTGTGTTATCGATTATTCTGTGGAATAACATTATTCCTTGTTTTTTGTTGTCACTGCTGACTATTAATCCCTACCCATTCCTTTATTTTATTTCATCACATGAAATTGCTTCTAAAAACCAATATTCTCTTAATGTAGGAATCAGATCGTCTTGTTTCGTTGACCAATTCTCTTCAACTGCTCACGAAAACCATTATTCAATATATTCTTTTTAACTTTCGTTATTACCTTCCTATCGCTACCGTCCATTTTATTCTTCTACATCAGTAACGGTGCATACACTCTCTCTCTCTCTCTCTCTCTCTCTCTCTCTCTCTCTCCCTCAGCCCAAAATATTCCACCGCTAACCTACTCCTCATCTCTACCTTCCCTATATGATTACACTGTCCAGGTCCTTCAAGTAATTTCCTCTTAGGCCTAAGGTAGCCATAAAAGGCTTACTGAGACCACCATGACTTATTACACCTGTCCTTATATTTATATATATATATATATATATATATATATATATATATATATATATATATATATATATATATATATATATATATATATATATATGGGAAACACTGAAGTTAGTACCTTATTAGATTTTTGCTTTAATAAACTTTGATCCCTGCTGTATTTTCGCTCCTTGTTTAATGATTTTTGGTGTTATTTCTCACACCAATTTGGGTTTTAAAGATAATTTTGAGATAAGCCCTAAGAATCTGACTGGTATTTGTATATATATATATATATATATCTCAAAATTATCTTTAAATCCCAAATTGGTGTGAGAAATAACACCAAATATATATATATATATATATATATATATATATATATATATATATATGTATGTGTATATATATATAATATATATATATATATATATATATATATATATATATATATATATATATATATATACATACATACATATATATATATATATATATATATATATATATATATATATTTGGTGTTATTTCTCACACCAATTTATGGATTTAAAGATAAAATTTTGAGATATGTATATATTATATAGATATACATACCAGTCAGATTCTTAGGGCTTATCTCAAAATTATCTTTAAAACCCAAATTGGTGTGAGAAATAACACCAAAAATCATTAAACAAGGAGCGAAAATACAGCAGGGATCAAAGTTTATTAAAGCAAAAATCTTAATAAGGTACTAACTTCAGTGTTTCCCATCTCATGTTTCCGGCCAATGAAAAGCCGGCGAGGGTGTGTTGTAGGGAACCCTTTGGGTTCCTGGAAAACCTATTATTTGCGGTGTTGTGTTTCAGGGCGATTATTTCTGCTCTAATATCAAACTCAGCCTTTGGGTGTAAAGTAAGGTGAGAGGGATTGTATCTGAAAGGCTAAAATGACTGAGGGAAAATTTGGTATTTCTGTACATGACAGTATGTCATTTCTGAGATTTAAATGAATAGAAACCAAGTAGCAATGATAAGAAAACTCACGATGTACAAAAAAATACTATTCTCAGTCTTTGGAAAGGGGCAATTAATTATCAAAGAAGGATTGGCGACAACTGGTTATAAAATGAGGATAAATAAGACACCTTTATGGGTCGTAAACATGAAAGGGTTACCGGAACACAGTTCACTTTGTCTTTAAAAATTTTAGGAAGAGGAGTAATACAGGCCCTGGCTATAGGTTCCGTAGGAATTTTGATTTGGACTAGGTTTTTCTTCAGATTCCATTAGGGCACCTTAAAGGAAGGTAAAAATCTTGGGTAGACATCTGGCAAACCGGTCATAAACATTTTATGACCGTTTTTTTTTTTTTTTTTTTTTTTTTTATTTAAGCGTATTAACTCCAATAGCATTTTTCTAATATTATCTTTTCATTACATATTTTGCAAACTGGACATAAAATTTCTTTCAATTATCAATTATTTAATTATCTGAAACAATTTTGTTTATCTGAGATTTTTTTAGTGTGTGGAAATTATTTAAATTCTATTTTATCTGTTATTTTTATTTAGAAAGTTAATGATCAAAATCTTCAAACTTTTACAGCAGTTGTCATGTATACAATATAATCTAAACTATATAGCAGCATAGTATTGTCTAATAGGATATGCTGATTTACATTAAAATCCAAGTGTTTACTGTAATAGGAATTATAAGCAGCTCAAAATTAATTTATACAATCAAAAGGTTATATTGCAAGTGAAAATTAAATATAGATTGATGCTAATCGAATTATATTTTTTTTATTACATTTGAGTATGAATATAAATTCATAATGGTGTGACCATTGAATTTTGATTAGTTTATAAAAGAAAGAACTGATTATAATGCATATGCTGTATTATACAATTCTTACAAACATTTACAAGTCATCGTGATTGTCACAAGGTATTTTTCATTTACAATAAGTCGTACAAAAAACATTGTTTCTTCGGCAACTGCATTGCTGAGTATGACAGAACTTGCAAGAGCCGGTAATAATAATATCTTCAGGCATCTCACTGATGCAAGAATCAGGAATAAGAGAAGAATTAAGGTCACTGACTTTCCATCCAAATTCCAATGGATCTAATGGTTCAACTTGTTAAGCACTGTGATACGTGCATATCACGTAAAATGATCGCCTCAGGTGACCTTGCAAAGAAGTGCTTGTGCAAGACAGATTTTGTATATTTAGAAGTTTGGATGGGGCCATCTTTTCGTATCGGAGATCATCCAAAATTTTGCACTTTGATCTCGGTTCTAAAACCTTCAAAAGGTGTTCCTCGGCAAGCTTGAAGGATTAGGGAGTGGGAAGAAGATGTTGACCACCTTTAGACAGGTATTTCTCTAGTTGAGCCTTGAGAGCGGAAAGCTTAGTGCCTATCCTGCATGTCCCGTCTGATCCCGTAATAAAATGAGCAGCCAAAAGTACATCTATAGTGGTAACTAACTTACCAACAAGTGCGTGAATTGGTATGATATCTGGTACAGATTTTCTCATCCAAAGTTTAGAGAGTCCATTATTATTACGATGATCATAGAAATGAATACGAATAGCAAAAACATCTGTGTCGTTAAAAAGCACCTTAACGCGTTGCATCCCTCGTTTGACTGCATGAAAAACACGAGGAATAATACGCGAGTCGGCTTCTTCTGCATTCACTGCAAGTGAATCATGGAGCTCCGTGATGGACCCATCCTTTATTACTGATGCTGCTATTAGTCCACTTGTCAAACCCTACCACTTAGGATAGTTTCCTATTGTCAATTGATCCCTACGATGTTCATATACGGAATTAATAAAGGGTTTTTGAATCAAAACTTGTTGTTATTTAATGCCCAAAACCGTTTCATCAGCACAGGAAGTTTTGTAGCAATACTGATAGAAGTCAGTGGTATTGGTTCCACAGATGATCGTCTTTCCCTTTCACTACTTTTGATAGAGCATTTTAGGTAACTATTAAAAACATAATCAATACCACTAAATTTGCATATTATTAATAACATTGCTGTCAAGGTTTTTAAAGAGTTCTTCAAATGTGTTCTTAGTTTTAAGAGGCAATTTACGAAACTGATTCATAGCATCTAATTTATAATTATGGTGGTTGTCAAAATATCTTCTTTTTCGAAATTGCTGTCTTTAGGTTCGAGTTTCTTTGTCAGTTCGGACATGCGTGCAGATTTCGTAGTCTTGGTAGTTGCACCATTCTCATCAAATAAGGATGACGGGAAAATATCCCGAGTAAGAATTTGTGCGATGCCAATCCTCTATCTTTTGCAATGCCTACTATCCTATGAACCAACAAATGATCTCTTATAGCATTCTTCACAGTCTGCTTTTTCTCCTGCATCCTTGATTGCGGTCGAGATATAGTTGAAAAAGTGAGAAGCTTTTGTTGATGTATAGTTCCTGAAATTGGTATATTCATGCTTATAAACCTTTCTTCTCGATACATGTCGAATGCTTCTTGTGCTGTCATCAAATAATTTAGTAATTCATGTGCATTCAAGTCTGAAACACACTCGTTATTTATAATGTTGTGAAGCCTTTTTTGCCTGTTTTCTCTAATTTCAGCATACAAGAGCATCCGTTTGATATTGGATTCCATTTTACCTTTGAGATTCTCTGTTGACTCATGATGCATGATTAGTTCAGAGACTACCGGTGTAACATTGAGGAGCTCTTGAAACTTTTTTTCTTATGAGGAGGATGTCTTGATAAGAGAGTTCCCAGTCAGCAATATACTCTTTCCTTTTTGTTTGGCCTGTGATTGCTCCTCTTGATTTCTGAGATCGGTTTATCGTTTGTTCAAGGGCCATGTCAATACCTACAGGATTGAACTTTCCTTGCATTCTTCGAACAACAAAGTGGCCTTTCTTGAATTGTTCATAAACTTCAGGGTGATTGGCCTCCAAATTAAGCATTTGTTCAAAGAACAGAGAACCCCATCCCAAATAATAATTACCACTGTCAAAAATTAGAAATAGTGGAAGGGCATTCTTCAAAGTTTGCAGATAAAGATCCCAGTTCTCTTCTCTGTCTCCTCGAATTAGATTTTTAAAAAAAAACTTATCAGGCACAAGAATCCCTCAAGATATTTACACTGATCTGAAGTTTGAACCCGTTACTCTGTGAAAATATGTAATGATTTAAATTTTTCCTCTAATGCCATTATCAATTGTTGGAATTTGCATTGAGTATCTTCTGTATTTGAGTTTTTCATTGTACTGATTACATCACCAATCATAACAGCAAAGTCTACTGCATCCCCATGAGCACTCAAAAAAGCTTTCAGTTTAAGCCTTTCTATCACCTCTGCAAGCAGGAACATTCCATTTACAGACATCTCTAGCCACTACTTTTTGAAACACTCTCTGTTACCTTCACACCAAACACATGGTTTTCAATAAGGGCATTTCCTAACCCATTACCAATTAGATATTTCCTAATACATGCAAATAGTATTTCAGTCATATGGAAGGATCCCAGCAACAGTAGAAGGTCAGAATTCATTTGTAGCCTGCTGAATTTCCACTGCTATGTGGAAAACACCCTCATCACAAGTGACTGGCAAGTCTTGTTAATCGAGATGTAAAAGGAGGCCTTGAAAGTTCTTCATGCATAAATTAACACTATCAAATGCTGTGACTGGATAAGGCAATTTTGGAAGAAAACCTGCTTGCTTGTTTGGAACATTTGCCTTAGATATAATAGCGTGATTGCCAGACAAAGTGAAAGTAGTTTGGCATGTCAAACCACCAATTGCCTGCAACATGGTTACAACTGTCTCTTCATTAAACCTTTTAGTTTATTTTGCAATGAAGTTATCTCATTTTAAAAGAAACCATTTAAGGATTAAAAAAACAAAATAATACCTGGCAATTCCACGTTAGTGCATATGCATAATTTTTAGGAACAAAATATAGGCTAGAAAGCTTATGACCTGGTTGGCAGATGTCTAGCCAAGATTTTTTCCTTTCTTTAAGTGTGCCATAACATTATTTGAAGAAAAACCTAGCACACCCAAAAATTCCCACGGGTCCTATTGTCAGGGCCTGGACTAGAAGGACCGGAAAACGGATAGAAAATTAGGACATAACGTAGCCCCGAAATTTCACTTCTGTGCTAAAGATAGGGTATCGGACATCCTTCCTGGACGTGCTTCTAAAACTGCAAAACTTTAACAACAACATCAGTTCATACTTCAGGGCTACCAACTCCAGGCACTGCCTTTATGGTCCCAACTAATGACCCATCGTTACCCGTAGTCGACCATCAGTTCTTATAAAAGACATACGCTCTCCCAGTAGAAGAGCTGGGCCGAAGTGCATAAGGAAGTAGAGAGAGCCAGCCACCCAACAACTGGTGGAAACGGCTTTTCCAATACCACTAATGAGGGAAGCATGGAACCAAAACGCCTAACCAGTGGTACAACCACCAAGACGACAATGTCAATGAGGATCCCGAAGATACAGTGACTGTCTGCTATATGAACCACATAAAAACCTGAAATACTAAAATTCCTAACAAAGTGAGGAATGCTTTATGTAAAGAGTAATGAAGGTACTCAATGACGAAAGACAACGCAGGCAACTTAGTATCCTTGAAGCCCTGTGCATAAATAGAAATCATCCCATGTACATGAAATATAAAGAATTATACTTGTTACATCGGCCGTCAATGTCGCCGACTCGGCTCAATATCTCTACTAGTAGTACCCACAACGGCCATCTGACTAGTCAACTTAAACTCAGTAAACAAAGGATTTCGTATAAATTCCACTTAACCTCTCTTTTAAGTTATTTTTTATCTGCTGATAGAATTATGCTGCTCAAAAACGAAATATAAATTCCAAATATCTTCTAAGATATTTTATGTTCTCTGTGACTGGATTCCTGATCTTCCAGCTACAGGGTCAAGCCAAACACTTATTTCAACAACATGAAATAATGAAAACACACAGGCACGCGCTTTTGCCAGATCATCAGGTAATATGAAAGAACGGGATCACATGTTCCAGATAAGACTCATTATGAAATTCACCGTCAAGAGTTCACAGAAATCACATTTATGAACAAAGATAGCGTATGAATGCATTTCAGAATGTGATGTCAAATGAGGAGGAAATTTTATAACTTCCTATTGACTTACAGCCTTTTGTCTTATCAAAATTCTAAAGTATATTCCAGTTTTCCTTCTCTTCAACTAAAGTGTGAAAATAGAAATGATGCTCCTTGTGCCATTAAACCTTTGCTCACTCAAAAAGCTGAAAAAAAATTAAAGATACTGACTATAAATAGTTCTTAAAACGAGTGTGGACAATGCAATAAGATTCACATGACTAAAAGCCAATCCTGAGTCATCTTCACTTAATTAAAAAAATTTGCCGAATCGAGCAATCGCCATTATAGTGCGGTATGACTTCATCAGTAAAACAGCTTCCGTAGGATTTCGCTGTCAACATTGATTTTATTGCATATTCCGGTTCATTTAGGAGTATACTGTGGGAAAATGGAGGGGGCCAAATTTTTCGACCCCTGGATCTCCTCCATGGGGACCTTTTTTTCCCGGGGGTCCCAGTACTCATAATATTTTCAAATCAACTAATAATTAATCGATTTTGATGATTTTTGGATGTCTTTATGGATTTTTGAAGATTCAGAATACATCTGTGACGCAATTGAGTGGATTGGAAGTAAATATCATTCACTTTCAGCTACGAGTGACCCGGACACAGTACGGAAACGGTACCGAACACAGTATGATTGACGAAGTTTGTCACAATCTTACAAACCTGGTCATAAAACACCTCTTTGACAGGGGTTTCTAGTACGACAAAGTGAATGAAGCAGTTGTTTTTCTTAACAAACCTTTAGTTTTGGGGAAAATAAGCCATCGATACTCGTAAACAAAGGTATTTATTTTTTGTTAAAAAAATTACCAGGATTACTTGATGTAAATTATAATGTGACTATTCATGCAACCAATTCAGCCACATTACGTCGAATACTGAGCTAGAAGTGATCTGTTTAATAAACAAGTAACCCTCATATTATCAAATGTAAATGCCTTCCATACATGAAAATAAACACAACTCCAGGCTGGAATAATAACGCATCGTGTGACTAGCACAACTGACCAGAACAAATGATTGCAATACTGCATACTGTAAGATACTACATATTGCACCACTATGGCTGTTGGTATCGACTAGACAAGAAGACAAACTCACAGAACACTGGACCTATTGTTAAGCATTAGAATCATAGCTAATGTTACCATTCACTACTTGTCACTTATCATCATCATCATCGTCAACATTATGTCCATCATTTTTTATGGCATTTGGGCAATCCACACCATGACATTTGCAAAGCGGGATGCACGGAAGGCCGTTCTTGGAACAGCTGCATATTCCTCCAAATCCAGATCTATAGGCACACTTGGTCAGTTCAAACACAGTTTGTGGTGCAGGTAGGGTAATGCACCTCACTGGTGCGTACTCTCCCTTTTCCAGGCTCCAGCCGTTTTGATCGATTGGAGGAAGGACGAGGAAGCTGGTACGATAAGATCTGTCATGCATGTCTGTGCAATTTAGCCGTGTTATTTGTGGCATCAAGACTGCGGGTCGTTGGTAGCATCTTACCCTCTAGATTTCTTGAACAGAACATCTCCCATCGCAGTGCAGGGAGCATCTTTAGACCTGTTGGGGAGTAGACAGGACAAAGTGCTCCAATGGTTGGAGCTGCTCTAGAACCTCAGTACCGACCAGCTCCGTTGTCAGGCAACTGTCGCCAAGCTCCCTAAAATGGTTGATCACTGCATCATCATCATCAGAAAGTTGTAGTTAAGCATGAACCCACTTCTTTGTAATGCCGAGAAATTTCCCACCCCAGTCATTGCCAGTGAGTCCTTGACATTTGCGATGGCCAATCACTTTTGCTCTCTCCACCACTTCAATCTCTCTGTACTTGACACCTTTGCCAGTTAAGAATTTGAGATCTGTTTGGGGGTGAGTGCCAAGACCACACATATCTCTTGCCATTTACTTTCATCTATTGAAGCCATAACCTGGTGAGGTATCAAGGTGTCGGCCTCCTCATGTGTATGCCCCTCTTTGAAGTCATGCCTCTTGATGTTGTTTCCTTACACTACGACCAGATTCAAGAAACACGACAATTTTTCTAGCAAAGCTTCGGCAAACATTTCTGTTAAGCTTCGCTTTGATCTTGTGGAGAGTAAGATATCCTTCAGATGGTTGATGAGCTTCATCTCTGTGTGTATCACATACTTTGTTGATGACACTGCTCTTTTCTGACATGTTTTGTTCTTGAATGACTGATCCAGATAGTTGTAGAATACAACGTGAGCCTTGCTGTAGCTGGATGCCAAAGATGCAATATGCTGGATGAACAACTTGAGCATCGTTGGAGTTTTCTTTATGCTTTGTAATACACCCATTGCATCAATGGCCAGGACACGAGATGGATGACCTATCATCACAGGGGATCTTGCATCCAGTGGTTTGCCCATGGCTCCTTCAATGGCATGCATCAAACTAGCCTTGTCTCCAGGGATATAGAGTGATCCATCTACAGCAGAGATTGAACGCGGAAACATAGGCATTTCAAATTCACTGATGGCCTCCTCAAGTTTTGGAACTAGCTCTGATCTGCTGCCTTGAATAATCAGAAACCTTCTTAGCAGCTCAT
>NC_087200.1:69962688-69967688 GCF_015104395.2 Macrobrachium nipponense
CCAATATCTTTGCGTCTTTTATCGAGTTAACACAATTCCATCAAAGCCCTTTTGCCATTGATATCTGCCATGACTTTTCATCCAGATGTTCTCTCCTCGGAGACATCCCAATTTGATCCAATCAGACTTGTTTTTCGTTGAGCTGTCGTCCTGTGTCCTCTCTGCGTGACCGAATTATTCTCACAAAATTCAGGCTATATTTTCATCTTATTTCCGTTTTTATTCTACAGCAACTCTTCACTTCAATGGAAGGAAAACAGGTCTGTAATAATTATACGTAACCCAACTTTTATAATCTCTATCTTTGTTGTTGCACTGGTGCCTTCTTTCTGACCAAAACTGGCCTCTGTCATTTTTGTACCTACTCCTGACATTGATAGATCATACTGCTTTGCCCTAATGACTATAAACTTAGGGTTAACTTTTTATCTCTCGCTTTCTCTCTCTTTTTCCCTCCTCCCTTTCACACACACACACACACACACACACACACACACACACACAAAGACACACATAAACTTCCTAATCCAAAGTAGAATCTGAGAACTTCTTAAGCAATGATCTTGTTCAGTAATAATAATAATAATAATAATAATAATAATAATAATAATAATAATAATAATAATAATAATAAAGTTAAGCATATCTTAGTTTTACCAGACCACTGAGGTGATTAACAGCTCTCCTAGGGCTGACCCGAAGAATTAGATATTTTTACGTGGCTAGGAACCAATTGGTCACCTAGCAACGGGACCTACAGCTTATTGTGGGATCCGAACCGCACTATATCGGGAAATGAATTTCTATCACCAGAAATAAATTCCTCTGATTCCGCATTGGCCGAGACGAGAATCGAACTTCAGACCACCGGATTGGCAGCCGAGCGCGAAAACCACACTTCCAGCGAGGAACAAATAATAATAATAATAATAATAATAATAATAATAATAATAATTAATAATAATAATAATAATAATAATAATAAAGAAAACAGTTAGATCTATAAGCTTCCAGCTCAATATGATTAAGCCCACTAATAGATAATGCAATCCCATGCATAATATAGCTACATTGAGAAAGCAAACGGCGTAGAAGTAAAAGGAAATAAGTAACCAGCATAAGGATAATATAAAACACGGCTCGTGTATTTGGAAATGCTTTTAAACGATTGCCTACAGACAAATCTATTAATGTGCCCAAAAATATATCACAGAAAAAAGGACATTAAAAGCTCAGATACCCATTATCTTAATGGTGTGGATTTCCAATTTCACTCGGCCTGAAATAAAAGACCAAAACTGAAATAACTGTGAGTTGCGCAGATGGCTGCGTTATCGTTTTTTAAAGCAGGCCTTTTAAGCATTCAAATGGCATGCTTCCTTAATCTTAAATTAGCTTAATTAGTTTGATTTCCACCGACGCACGGAATTGCTCCTATATTTGTACTTTACCTCTGTAATACTGAATGAAATAGCATAAATAAGAATAAATTGATGAGTTCATTTAAAACTCACTGAATTGGAATTTTGCATTTTTTCTTTATAATGATACTAGAATTTTCGTGGGACAGGTCTTATGGAGTATATCACCATCTGTCTCGAGATTATCTTATCTACCGTGTAATTATTGAATTTTTGCTCATTATCTACAGTATAGGTATTATATTTTTCTGTTATTTATGACTACTTTTTATAAAATAGTGAAAAACGCACTGTAATCAGTAAATGTTGTAATCATTTGCCTATTAGTGATACCCAGACAGCTGAAAAAGAATTTCATATTTACTTCAATATGAGATGGAGCATGGAGTCAGCGAATCTGGAAATTTAATTCCAGATTAACCCATCATACAATAAAGACTTCTTGCACAATTTTACAGTTAATCACTCTAGTGCTTAAATGAGATATTCAATGAAGACTTTGTTTGTCTGGGATGATCACAAAAGGTAGCATGCGGCCACGAGGCAGAAAAGGAACAAAGGGATGTTCATTTGGGAAGTAGGAGATCAAATTGGAAAATGTGGAAGAGTTTATTTGACTTGGAGGAAAAGAACCGGCAATATGACTGTAACTCAAGATGTACCTGGATGCCTTATGGACAGGAACTTAGGAGAATGGCGTCGGCTTTGTCCAAGTTCAGGATGCGCCAGTTAGCCCCTTTGTAGGCCTATAGGCAGGCTGGCTTGGACGTCTGTCCTGGGTCAAGGACTGAGCTGGGCTGAGGCCGTCGTCGGGTGCGAATCTTGGGTGTTGGGGCAGCATTCTCCCCCCAATGGCAGGTCATCCTGGGAACAGAACATACGGCCAGCAAAAGTACACAGTATAAGGGATCTTATAAGTAGGCCTAAGAAGTACCTAGCTACCTCCACACTCCCCTTGGGATACGTCCCTAATGCGTAAAGAATCTTTATTACCCCCGCTACTCGACTGACACTGGAAATGACTGTCTTGCTTGTTTTTCCCTCCTAAAGTCAGCTGATAGGAGAAAAATGGCTGCTCCTCTAGAAACTAATTAAAAATCAATGCTACTGGGAAGACGAGGGGATCAATAAACGTATCAATATATATATATATATATATATATATATATATATATATATATATATATTTATATATATATATATTATATATATATATATATATATATATATATATATATATATATATATATATATATATATATATATATATATATATATGTATATATGTGTATATATATATATGTATATATGTGTATATATATATATATATATATATATATATATATATATATATATATATATATATGTGTGTGTGTGTGTGTGTGTGTGTGTATATATATATATATATATATATATATATATATATATATATATATATATATATATATATGATGTATATATATTCAGGAGTATGAACGGCTAGAGTGAAGTTCCTTTTACATGTTTCCTAGTAATACCCAAATATATCCTCTCTATGAAAAGAGGAACCACCCCATTTAGATGTCTCTCCCGACAACCGGGTCATATGAGGCATACATGTGCAAAGGAAAGGCATAAATATCTCCATATAGAGTAAGTTTCCCCTCACTCATCTGCATGAAATTCCCAGGCAGTAGGACGAAGATTAAGGACGGCGAGTGCATGAATATATTGATTAATATGAGGTGATAGGTGTAGATTACGGACGTGTGTTTATATAATTTCCTGTGATGGTACGTATACCATTATCCACTAATATATAGAATAGAAATATACGTTTATTGAGCAAATAGTTGTACATACCAACCACTAATCATTTCAGACATTGACGACATCTACCAGATTTTACATGCAGTTAGGCATTTTATATGCTGTGTAAATGACGCTACCTTCCAGAGTTTTGCTTCCAGATCAATGAATAGTCAAAACTGCCAGCAAAAAAAAAAAATACAATAACTGCTTTAAAATGAAAGTAATTGTCATTGAAAAGCACGTGTTGCTATATTTTATTTTTATTTCAACTGCAATGTGTAGTTAAGTAATGCTTGTTATCATTCTTTCGGCTCCAATTCTCTATGGTTCTTTTTCCTGCTCTAGAAAAACCTTGAAATAATATGCTAATTTTGAAAACAAAGCCTCCAGATTGGATATGTAGTATGACTTCGATGAGGAAATCTTAATCAGCTTATACAATTCGAATCTTCTCCAAAGGCTTGGTTAAAGGACTGTTATTGTCCTTTACTCCATAACATTTTTCGAATAAAGATATATTCTTAATCGAAATGTAAAAAAAAAAAAAAATGTCTGACGATGGTTGAATAAAATGAAGCATGTTATGATAAAAGTCTGAGATATACAACTAGGAGTAACTACACATGCCCCCCAAAAAGAAAAAAAAATTACTTTTGAAAATACTTGAACATATTTTTCAACAGAAAATAAAAACAATACAAGTTCCTCTTTTCTGCTTGAATCTGTTTCCTAATGGATATGTAAATAACTGTTACATAAAAGAATAATAACGTTGAAAAACGATTTATTCCCAAAGGGAATAAATTTTCGAAAAGTTTCAAAGAGTCAGAATGTAATATCCTTTCTTAGTTCTAGCACCAGCTAAGAGCCAAGACCTCACCCTCCGGCACACACACCCATGCAAGAAGGCGCGCCCGTAGAACCAATCCCACACCCACAGCCACACTCACCACCAAACACAAACTCTCTCTCTCTCTCTCTCTCTCTCTCCTCTTCTCTCGTGTTGTCATTTGTTTCAAAGCCCTCAAAGTGATAATCTGATGACCCACCCTCTCTCTATATGTCTCTCTCTCTCTCTCTGTTTTCCACTTCCGATTTATAATATAAATATAAGTTATTTACAAAGTACACAATACACAGTTTCTAATCTTAATAAAAATACAAGACATTTTGGCATTAGAAGCAAATGCATTGGTATATTTTGGCCTATTGCATTGCAGAAAAATTTAAAAGTAATGAATGCCAATATTAGTTTCCTTGTTTAAGAGCTATATTTTGCTTATCTCGAATATTTTGCTAAGACTTATGCACTGGACAAAAGATTATGATGTTTTTATGACTTTAATCTTATGGCGTCAGTAAATACCCAAGAGCAATTTCCAATTATATTCTTCTAATATACTCATATACTACCTTATTCATTTTACTTAACCTAGATCTGGTGTAGATTGTGAAAGCAAAGGAGTACTGCGTCTTAGTGCTTAAAATGTCACTGCTTTACGGCACAAAAAACCTGAAAATTAAAAATTTTTTTAGCTAGTTGTTGACCAAATTTCATTGTCACGTTACGAATGAAAACTGAGTCTAAGAAATTCCCCAGCAAAGTATTTTCCATTTGCAATGACAGTGAAATTTCAAAAAATAAAAAATAAACTTACTGTGTGTAAGGGCGAGACCAAGAAATAATGGAGGGGGCTTCTGAACTAATCTTGTTAAGGAGGCAGGAGAATTTCATAGAGAAGAGTTATTGAGGGAGACACGGGCCAGTAAACAACTGGGAGTGCAATT
>NC_087200.1:69972688-69977688 GCF_015104395.2 Macrobrachium nipponense
GATCGTGCCTAGTGTTCCTATGATTATGGGCACAATTTCCACTGGCATATCCCATATCCTTCTTATTTCTATTTTCAGGTCTTGATACTTATCCATTTTTCCCTTTCTTTCTCTTCAACTCTGGTGTCCCATGGTAATGCGACATCAATGAGTGATACTTTCTTCTTGACTTTGTCTGGTCTATTTGCACGTATCACCCTATCTGTTCTGCTACCATAGTCCCAGAGGATCTTTGCCTGATCGTTTTCTATCACTCCCTCAGGTTGGTGCTCGTACCACTTATTACTGCAAGGTAGCTGGTGTATCTTGCACAGGCTCCAGTGGAGGGCTTTTGCTACTGAATAATGTATCTTTTTGTACTGGTTCTGTGCAAGTGCCGGACATTCGCCTGCTATGTGGTTTATAGATTCATTTTTCGTATTGCAATTCCTACATATGGGAGAGATGTTATTTACATCTATCGTTCTTTGAACATATCTGGTTCTTAGGGCCTGATCTTGTGCCGCTTTTATCATTCCTTCAGTTCCCTTCTTGAGCTCTCCCCTCAGTAGCCATTGTCACGTGTCATCGCTGGCTAGTTCTTTAGTCTGTCTCATGTATTGTCCGTGCATTGGTTTGTTGTACCATTCTTCTATTCTGCTTGTCCTTTTCCTGTATCCAAATTTCTGGGTCTTTATCTACTTTTATCAGTCCTTCTTCCCATGCACTCTTTAGCCACTCGTCTTCACAGGTTTTCATATATTGCCCAAGTGCTCTGTTCTTGATGTTGACGCAGTCCTCTATGCTTAGTAGTCCCCTCCCTCCTTCCTTTCGTGTTATGTATAGTCTGTCCGTATTTGCTCTTGGGTGTAGTGCTTTGTGTTGTCTTATGTTTCCTCGGTTTCTGGTTTATGCTGCGAAGTTCTGCCTTCGTCCATTCCACTATTCCTGCGCTGTATCTGATTACTGGCTTTTATCATATTTCCGGCGTTGAGCTTGGACTTGAGTATCGCCTTGAGTCTCTGCATATATTCTCTCCTGATCGTGTCCTTCATCTTTTGGTGTTTTATATCCCCTCCTTTCATTATTCCCAGGTATTTGTATCCCGTCTCATCTATGTGATTGATGTTGTTCCCATCTGGTAGCTTTATCCCTTTAGTCATTGTTACTTTGCCCTTTTGTATGTTGACTAAGGCACATTTTTCTATTCCAAACTCCATCCTGATATCCCCAGACACAATCCTTACAGTCTGGTTTAGAGTATCTATTTCCTTGATGCTCTTACCATACAGCTTGATGTCCATGAACATCAGATGGTTAATTCTGTTGCCTCTTTTCTTGAGTTGGTACCCAGCATCTATCTTCTGCAGTACTTTTGTCATGGGAATCATGGCTACTACGAAGAGTAGTGGGGACAGTGAGTTGCCCTGGAAGATCCCTCTCCTGATATTAACCTCTGCTAGTCTTATTCCAGAAATGACAGCTCAATGAGAAGAAGTTCCAGAAGACTGCTGGGTCTTAGTCCCAGGCTGACAAGCCAACATCTCTTGAAAATGGGCCACAGACAGGGCCTGAAAGTACTCGAGTGTGGAGTAAAATTAAATGTAAATGCTTAGAAGTAAACAAGTTACACAGTGATTTTGTGGGTTTCTTTTTCAATTCCAGAGCTTGTAAGTATTGTATTCCAGTTGCACATTGTATTTTTCAGTAAGCTGATGGTGTTTTCCTCTGCCCCATATATTTTCAGGCATTCTATTAGCCGTGTGTGTAGTGTCATGTCGAAGGCTTTCTTATAGTCTATCCATGTCATGCTTAGGTTGGTTTTCCTTCTCCTACTGTTCTTCATTACCATTTTGTCTATCAGGAGCTGGTCTTTTGTGCCCCTACACTTCCTTCTACAGCCTTTCTGTTGGTGGGGAATGGTGCTTGTATCCTCTAGGTTGTGTAGCCTTTCATTGATGATACATGTTAGTAACTTCCACATTATTGGTAGGCAGGTGATAGGCCTGTATTTAATTGCTATATTTCCCTTACTCTTGTCTTTTTGTACTAAGGATGTTCTTCCTGCGGTCATCCATTTGGGCGCATGGTGATTTGTGATACAATGCTGGAGTTGTTTTGCTATTCATGGGTGTAGAGCCTTGAAATTTTTGAGCCAGTATCCATGGACTTCATCAGGACCTGGGACTTTCTAGTTGGGTATTTTCTTTAGTTGGTGTCTGACTGTGTTTGTCGTGATGTCAGTGAATCTTTGTTTTATTCTCCCTGTTTCTTCTTCCTTAACTTCCTTGAGCCATGTTGCATGATTGTTGTGTGATACCGGATTCGCTCCATATGTTTTCCTGGAGTCTCTTACTTGGTTTGGCTTCAGGAGTTTCTTGGTGGTTGTCTTCCCTTCTTAGTTGGCTGTATAATCTTTTCTGGTTGGTTCCGAATAGTTTTTTCTGTTAGTATCCCTTGTTGTTGTTGTGTGTGGGGGCGGACATGTTGGAGGTCTCTCTGGCGTTTCTTCACAGAAAAAAAGGGTTTTTCGCACTTGGTGATTATAACTCTTATAGTAAGCAATGTGTTAATAGTGTCTCCACGTAATACCCGGCGTGTAAGCTGGCGAGTGTTTTGCAATTGCAGATATAGTAATATTCTTTCTGCTCCAATCAGTGCCTTAGAAATCTTTCAAGTCACAGCTACTCGAGGCCTATTGGTTCTGGGAAATAGGTAAAAGAATGCAGTGTATGTGTTAGTTCTTGACCCTTCCCACAAAAATGTCATCCGACCAACCTCCAACCGTTGCGCAAGTGATCCTGGCAGTTACCTGGGCCTTTGCCCCACACACAAGTTCCGTACTTGCGAACAATTGTCTTTACTTTATACAATACCAATCGAATCGTTCCGACATCGAGTCCGCTATACAATCTGTCATTGATGTCTTGTCCAATGAGGAAATCAATGTTGCATATATGAAATGCAAAGATCTGATACCAGAGAGCATTCTCAAGGAGCGATCCGCGAAAAACTTGTCCTATCACAAGAAAATATCATATATCACTAAGTGGCTAAAGGCATGCTCGGTGGAAATCTATGCCAAAGACCCTTAAAATCTGCCTCCAAAGGGCCCTGCTGACCTAAGCCTACTGCGGTGTACCACACGGCAGAAAATGCCTTCCAAACAGCAAAATCCCTTTCAGAAATAATTGGAAAAACTCAAAAAATTCGAGGAGACAAATGATAAATTATCACGAATCTGGGACGTGATAAAAAAACTACAGGAATCCCTGGGATGCAATCAAAGTAGTGCAGGGTTCGATACATAATCGCACAGATAGACACCAGACTCCTATGAATGCAGCATCCAGTTTTTCCTCCCCTCCCAGAAACACGGAAGTGCCCCCATCATCCATATATATATGTATATATATATATATATATATATATATATATATATATATATATATATATATACATGTATGTGTGTGATAACCCCAAGTGTGCCTTACCCCTCTTCTCAATAAAAGTTTTCTAGATACGCCACTACAGTAGACATTCTCGGTCAAATAACTAAACACACCTTGAGGCACCTACTGACCTGTCATAAAAGAGAAATATACTTTATAATAGTTACCTTAGAGCTGAATTGCAATTATACCTGGAATTAGTGATGACTGTTTTGCTCTCACTGTAACAAGGATAATGATACTGCAATTGCAGATGAGAGCAACACTGACTTATTAATACAGTTTGCACATTTAATGTTAAGTCAGCATAAGCAGGGTGAAGAGAGCTTTTGTATTTTGTGAACTGTTGATTTTGAAGAATGATGCAGCGAATGAGAGCATTTTTTGCTCTCGAAACTTATCTAGTCATAATTTTAGTGGACCAAAATATCTGTCATGCAAAGAAAAGTTTACTATAAATTTTTAGCTGCTAATACTTTAACAAATGACGCTGTATTTCATTTCTTTATCCTAATGGCTCAAAGAAGGTTAGTATTTTATTAAGTGGCAAAGTAGATCTAACCAATAAATACTCGTAAACCAACACAATTAAATCAAAACAAACTAAGTTGGGAACAGTAATAGTGATTCAATCAATAATCATAGTTCAGATGTACTTGCAACCCCTTGCAATATACCAAGTAATGATTATTATGGATAAGCATGCAGAGGTTCAGCTATCAGATTAGAGGAGCACAAAAGTATATGTAGTAGATTGGTCTAGGATAAAGTGCAGTAAATATCATGTAAAGACAAAGGCAAACTAATACGAGGTTTGAAGATATTCTTAGTGATAAAGTTAATTTTATAAACAAACCTTCTGCCACAATAAATATCACACTCTGGGATCATATCACAAGCCTACCTCTTCTTTCAGACCCAAATGCAATTGATAAGTATTATAAACTAAAATAAAAACACTAAAAGTTAAAGACACGTCACACCTTTTTTAACACATAAAATTATGGAACTATTCAGAGACATAGATATAAGTGAGCTAGAACATAGACAAGATTGACAGGGTCTTTCAGAGACAAGTGTTCTATGCAGTCTAATAGACAATAAAAGTCATCATTAAATACTTTGACACTATGAAAATATAGATTCTTTCTCTTGATAAAGTTCTATGTATTATTCATGCAGATATTGGATCTTGTTTTTCCTGTGCCCCAGAACGTTCATATTATTCTAATTACCAGCTTCATATTGGATAATTTGAGTAGTTATGGTAAGATGTTAGTCATTACACTGCTAAAGATCAGCGCTTATAGCTAAACGAGCTTGATGGTGCACGCTATGCTGCGCTAGAACCCATTGTTGTACATCATGTCTCCCCTATCCTCCTGATCCCCTTCCTACCCCACCCCTACCCGGAGTGGACAAACAGGTTTGCAGGATGTGGGTGGATATGTCATATCTCTTCTACCCTAATGATCCCTTACCTACCCTGCCCCCATCCTGGGTGAAACAAACAGGTAAGCAGGATGAGGGTGGATGTGTCCTGTATCTTCCGACCAATCCAATCCCTTA